>NC_134876.1:53344937-53352437 GCF_041734735.1 Babylonia areolata | reverse complement strand
CCACCTCTCCCACCCCGATCCCCTATCCCGTTATCTTCTGTCCCTCCTCACCCCCCAATTCCCCTGAACAGCAGTGGAATAATGCCACCTTCACCTCTACTTCACATCATCAAGGAACACCAACTACAATTTAGCGAGCCCCCCCCCCTCCCCCCAACCTCCCCTCCCCCCAGTTTAGGTGTCAGAATAACCAATTTTATATGATTGTGGGCCATCAACAACGCAGAAGAAGTAGATTCGGAGTTCCCTCTACTGCCGGGTAGTGTTGGAGATGTTTTTCGCATGGGGTACGCAGGTCTCTTCGATGGTACATCTGCCCAGTTTACGAAAACCCAGCCAGTTCGGCCTCAGCAGTACTGACTGACGGACATCAGTCGATTAGTCAGTACTTGCGGTTGTAATGATATGTTCAGAATGATTTTGAGCATTACTTTAGTTGCTGTGGCTGCTCAAACTGATCATGGTGCGTTAAGTTAGTTCTGACACGTGTCATTGGAGATTTCTTGGGGAGGGCGCGACTATCGTTGCCGACTGATGGGTCCATGGCGTGGATCATTCACTTGTTTCCGGCGCCTGAGTGCCGGTAGATTTTGTTGCAGATGGCAGCCGGCAGGCGGTAACTGCTGGTCAAAAACCGCATCTACTAGTCCGCCGCCATGTTTCAAAAGTCCGCAGGAATGTTATCGTAACCTGTAGCTTTACCACATTTTAGCTCATGATTTCAACGTGACTGGGAAGTCGTATCCTCATTAACGAACTCTTGCACTGTTGATACATGCACTTGGGTCCCGATCCGAGTCCTTGTTTCGTCAGTTGTAGAGCCACGCTGGTAAAAGAGCAGTATTCGGTCACCTTAGTTATGGCTGCAGTCATGGTAGCAGTTTCCCCCTGTATCACTGAGTGACCAGTGAACGGACACCAGTTGCCGTGTTTGTACACCTGTAGAGTGGATGGTGCTGACCGACTGGGCCGTTTTTGATTCCCGGCGGCGAGGTTTAAACGGTGCATACAGTGGGTGTTTCGACAGGCCTTTCACACGCTGGTGGCAATCAGTTCAGCCGTTACTAGTAAAGGGTTTCTATGTCAGTCATTGCTGCTATTCCCCAGTTGCATATGGAACCGCTAGGTCTATGTGATCACCCCACCGACCCCCGCGGCCCCCCGCACCCCCGGGCACTGACCCCGCGGACTGCACTGACTCGGACGCCGGGTCCGTCGATCACGCCCACTCAGTCCCGGAGTCCGCGCCGTCAGTGTTTCAGTGAACTTCTTTAGGTGTTCCCCCCCATCCCCCCCTGTTGAAGAGTTTTGTTGTCTTCGCCTGGCGGTGTTACTCATTTATTCATTTCAGTCAAGTTATCACTAGTCAGTCGTCAGACAGTATCATTAGCACACTATGATTTTGTGGTAATTTATGAAACCCGGCGGCTGACGCGCACTGATTTGTGACTCAGCCTGGTGCCGGACACAGTTTCATCTCAACTTAATCGCGACCAGCAGATTCAAACTGATCATTCACACCGCACAGACACACACACACGCGCCACACACACGACACTGGCACACACACACACACACACACACACACACACACACACGACACACTCGGCTCACACACACACACACACACACACACACTGTGACACACACACACTGTGACACACACACACCGGCACTGTGACGACACAGATACACTGACAATGATATACAGACTCGGCACGGCAGTGACACACGGCACACACAGGGACACACACACACCGGCACACACACACACACACACACACACACAAGCGCGCACGCACCTGCACACGGCGCAAACACACACACTCATTCACGCACGGCACGCACACACACAGTCTCAAAGCGAAAGAGACTGAAGTGCAGAACCGAGGTTGCCGTTACTCCGATGACGTCATGAATTTCTGTGTTAACTTTCGTTGATTCATTATCTTCACTGATGCAAGACTTTCTCTCCTCCACCCAGAAGCGCTGGCAGGCAGGTGCGTACAATTGCGTACAAGAAGTAATTCAGTAGTACTCGCCAAATGTTCACTTATAAATTTAATGAAAGAGAAGACGGAATGTAAATTAAGTTGAGACTGATGACAGAACGCGTGCTTGCTGCGGCTGTGACACGTTTACCGGATTATCAGTGTGCGCGTGCGTGTGTGTACACACTGTGCAGTCTCAGTTGAGTTGGCAAATCGTGCAATGTTGTAATGATGCTATCACACACATATTTAATTGAAAATAATTTACAACCTCCATCCATTCCAGTTAATATAAAGTTTTAATGAAAATCCCGTAATAATTAATTTATTTTATTACGTTTATAAAATTTCAAACTATTTTGATGCTTTATTGCCGCAACCTGTTCCCAGCCTTCTAGCTCAGGATTTAATTGTAGTGTTAATCTGTATTGATCTTAATCCAACTAACAATTCAATTTACGTCAAGATTTTAATGTCGACGGGAAGACGACTGGAATGATTAAACGTTGAAGGAAGATGAAGGGAAGGAAATGGGAGGGA
This sequence comes from Babylonia areolata, assembly GCF_041734735.1. Classification (NCBI taxonomy): domain Eukaryota; kingdom Metazoa; phylum Mollusca; class Gastropoda; order Neogastropoda; family Buccinidae; genus Babylonia; species Babylonia areolata. The sequence goes on along the minus strand of NC_134876.1, from coordinate 53,349,906 downwards.
GAGGAGTGGGGAGGGGGGCGTGGCGTGCGTGGGATAAACAAAAAGGAAAGGATAGTTTTACCTTTGCCATAGTCGTGTATTTATTTATGAATTTTTACTTCCTTTTTTTCATTTAACCCCAGTTTATGTTTTCTGGTTTTAGAAAAAAAAAAGAAAAAGAAATAATTACATCATGGAAGGAAAACCTAGTAGGTTAAGAATAAAAATAAAAAAGGAAAAGAAACATGCAAATAATTATTGGTTTTTTTTTTTAGGCCATCATAGATAGAAAGTTAATGATAATGAAACATTCTTTACTGTGCCATTTTCTCCCAACAACAACAAAAACAAAAGTCAGAAGAAAGATATGGATATAAACATTAAAGTATTGACATGGAAAGCTGAATTGGAAGCTTTACAACACCTGAAGATCAAGAGACAAAATGTGAAATTGATTTTGTGCAATAGTTGTGTGACTTAGATGCCATGAGAGCACCATGCTCTTTACATTGTTTCAAGTGTTACTGTAACTGTTTTTTGTACCAGTATATTGAATTATTTGTTATGTTTTTTTGTGTGAGACAAACAAGCAATAAGAAGTACTAAAACTATTTACTTCTAAAAGTATATTTTATAAAGAATGGTGTTTAGGTAAAAAGATTAAGAACTTTAAACAATTTTTAGTTATCAGTTGTCATATGTATTTTGTTAAAAAGACAACAACCATTTTTTCCAGTTAGTTCACATGTATCATCTGTCTGAATGCCTATCTCTTTGTCTGATTGTTTGTTTATCTGTCTACCTACCTTTTATATGTGGGTTGTAGGTCTGCCTGCATTTGTACCATTGGCTGTTGCCTGTATGTCTATCCATCTGTCTCTCTGTGAGTGTCTGTCAGTCTGTCACTTTTCTACAGTCCTTTCAAAAAGAAAACAAACAACTAATGGCAATGAATGTAAAGAACGTGAAAACTTTGTACTTGACAAACTCTTCACATTTATTTGGAGTAAAAAAGTGATATACTTGTTTGCTTTGCAGACCGTGTTGGTGATGCAGAAGAGGACATGATCGCTGGTTTTTAACATCAGTTTCTGGGACATTTTCCTGAACGACTTGCAACCATGAAGTGAGTTGTACTTTAAAGTTTGTACCAGCAGTCACCGTTATAGTGTATCAGTGATTTTGAAGTTGTCTTTTAAAAGTTCTTTGAATTTAAAGTAATCTGTAACCAGTCTGAGGGCTCAGCAATTACTAAAAACAACAACCGCAGCAGCAGCAGCAGCAACAACAACAAGAACAACAATAGCAACAATAACAAAAAGGCAGAAACCATTTAGCAATCATTTTAGTTTCCAAGGAGCATAATCAGAAAGCAATAATGTGATCAATGTTCACAAAGAGGGGTTACGGAATGATTAAAACAAAACTGTTAGCCCATTTCTTGCTGAATTAACTAATGAAGGAGTATGGCTTTTGTTTCTTTATTGAGTGGTTGCTGAATTGACCAATGAACTGGAGAGCATGGCTTTTGTTTCATCAATGAGTAATTGCTGAATTAACCAATGAACAAGCATAGCTTTTGATTCTTTATTGAGTGGTTGCTGAAATAACCAAAGAACTGTTGAAATAACCAATGAACAAGCATATGGCTTTTGTTTCTTTATTGAGTTTTGTCTATGATTGAAGAAAGACAGCATAGCTTGTTACAAAAGCTAATGTGGATGTGTGTGTATGTGTGTGTGTGTGTATGTGTGTGTGTGTGTGTGTGTGTGTGTGTGTGTGTGTGTGTGTGTTTGCATATGTGAAAAAGCATGACTTTTGTTTCTTTATTGAGTTTTGTCTATGATTGAAGAAAGACAGCATAGCTTGTTACACTAGCTAATGTGGATGTGTGTGTGTGTGTGTGTGTGTGTGTGTGTGTGTGTTTGTGTGTGTGTGTGTATGTGTGTGTGTGTGTGTGTGTGTGTGTGTTTGTATGTGTGTGCATATGTGTGTGTATGCGTGTGTGCGTGTGTGTGTTTCAGCGCACCGGGCTACAGTGGATCCAGCTACGACCGCTATGTGGGCAGCAGCAGCAACAGCACATCCACCCTGCATAGGATGAAGGAGACCTACTGGACCACCAAGCAGGCCGTCATCCAGAAACTCGGCAAGAAGGAGGATGAGCATGTGGTGGCTTCTGACGCTGAACTGGATTCCAAACTGGAGGTCTGTTTCTGTGGAGTCACAGTCTTTGATGGTCTGTGTTAATGGGATGTGGTTATATTTGAAACCGACTGGTTTCTTTTCAGGTTTTTTGTTTGTTTGTTTGCTTGTCCAGTGAACAGGTTTTGAAAGCTGGAGTACTTTTGTTGTGGGTTTTTTTTCTCACTAGAAATGAAGTTTTTCAGTTGTTATAGTGTCTGTATCTTTTTACATTTCGTCAAAAGGACTCATACAAATGAGGAAGATAGGAAAGGCTTCGAGAGAAGCCTTCAAACTTGGGATTTTTAATGACTTTTAGTTTTAGCAGTCAGATAATTCCTGTTTTGAGGAGAACAAAACATTGAATGTCACTGAGACAAGCACATGTTAAGAAAAACTGCTGTCATTCATCTTTATGCACCTCAGCACACAAACACAAGCATGAATGCACATTTGCATACAAATGCACATGCATCACATTTTATTGTTTCTGGAACAACATGAAATAACATACATGTATATTAGCATCACACATGCATGTGCATGTGCATAACGTGCACACATGATATGTGTTTGTGTGCGCACATACACACTAAGTGTGCAAGAATTACTGACACGCACTGTCATACACACACTCAGACATATACGCATATTTGGAAATATTAAATTTTATGAAAATGATGATGTCATTTGATTATTTTCAGGTTTTCAGTGCAATACAGCAATCAACTATGACCCTCTTAGAAGTGATAGAAAAGTACCAGAACAGATTATGTGGTAAGTTTATATTTTTTAGCAGGGATAGTTAGATCTTTACAGTTGGCCTTTGATAAAAAAGAAAAAAAAAAAGAAAAGAAAAAAGTTAAGATTTATCTCGATAAAAATTCTTATCGTAAAGTTTATTATAATCTTAATAACTGGGTAAGATTCATGCTGAATATCAGATGATTTCTTGTGTGAGACATCTGTAATGAATAATTCATTTTAAGATATTGCTGATATAAAAAAAAAAAAGAATGTTAGTTTCATGGCGACAGCTAAGAAGGAAGGGACGAGATATGGGCCTTGTAGTTTTCATCTTTTATACATGTCCAAAATATGAAAGCATAGGAACTAGCTGATTTTGCTGTTTGCTGATTGGTCTGTTTAGAATTAAAGAAAAAAACAACACCTTTATCACAGACCGTTGTATCTGTTTTGTGATTAAGAGTCTCTGTCACTGTCTGTCTGTCTCTCCTTCTTTGTCTTTCTCAGTTGAATTGGCTCTATAACCAAAGGAAATCACGTGAAGATGCATGGTTACCCAAAGTCTCATTTGAAGCATAACTGTATCTTTGTTTTGCCAAAAGATATGGTTGCAGAATTTCTGGAAACCTCATTCTTCTCTCAGTTTCATTTCACACAACAGCGGAATAAAACGCAGTTTTATGAATGAACAGGACAGCAGCAATATGATCAAAAAGATTTTTTAATATTTTTTTTATAATACATCTACTTGTTTTGAGTCAAAGTCATTGACCTGGGTAATTTTGTCATCATTACTGTTGCTACTGAGTCAAAAATGATTGAATTTGGTTTTCATTATACATACCAGAGTGTGAGTTGTGATTAAATATCACACATCCGGAAAGAAAAAAAAATAGACAGACAGATAGTTTTGGATGATTGTTCCTTAGACTGTTGCTGACGAGAGTATTCTCGTCAGTGAACGGCTGTTGTCTAACTGAGAGAAGAATGAGGTTACCCATCTGGATGTTGGTCACCATTCTTTAGTTGGACAGCTTCCTCTTGGGGTCGCATTATTTGTGTTAGCAGAATCATTCACACTGTTTGTGCTTCAAGTTCATGGCACTGATTAGATTTCCTCATGATTGAGCAGTGAAGGGGTTAAGGAAGGCTGTGTGTGTTATGTGTGTGTGTGTGTGTGTGTGTGTGTGTGTGTGTGTGTGTGTGTGTGTGTGTGTGTGTGTGCATGCATGCTTGTGTGCATGTGTGTGTTTGTGTGTGCGTGTGTGTGTGCATGTTTGTAGCTGTGGCCCAGGAAGAGAATGCGATGGGGCGTTTCCTCAAGTCACACTGCAGCCAGGATAAAACCAGAGCAGGAAAGATGATGGCTGCTGTTGGCAAATCACAGAGTTTGTCAGCTCAGGAAAGGTGTGTATTTTATGTATGTGTGTGTGTGTGTGTGTGTGTGTGTGTGCTTGTGCGTATGTCGAAAGGTGTGTGTGTGTGTGTCTGTGTGTGTATTTGTGAGTGTTGTGCGCACATGCATGTGTGTGTGCGTGCACACACGCATGTGTGTGTGTGTATGTGTGCATAAGTCAGCTTGTATATATATGTGTGTATGTGTACCTGTTTCTGTGTGAATGTGTACTTGCATATGTGTGTTACTCTGGACGTGTTAGAATGTTTGTGGCAGGAAAGGGCGCACACACATTCACAAGTGTTAGCACACTTTGTCAGGAAAATAGAGTGAGAGTCATAATGTTGGTATAGAAGGATCAGCAGTATCAGACTTATATTTTACCAAGTTGACCTTTCTTCCACATTTTGCAGACTGGCTCTTCGTGTTCCGTTGGTGCGACTGTACCAGGAAGTGGAGACCTTTCGGTACCGTGCCATTTCTGACACACTGGTCACGGTCCATCGGATGGAAGGGGCTCGCACAGAGTACAGGGGCGCCCTCTTGTGGATGAAGAAAGTCTCTGAGGAACTGGACCCTGACACGTATAAACAGCTGGAGAAGTTCAGGAAGGTACAATTGTTTTTTGTTTTTTTTATTCTTTGGCAAATTCTATGTGCAGGG
>NC_134876.1:53312437-53342437 GCF_041734735.1 Babylonia areolata | reverse complement strand
CTGTTAAACATTGAGTCATGTTTTTAATTATACTTCTTTCAGTTGCAGTGGGAGTGCAAGTAAGACATGGCCAAATCATGATATTCACTGGATGTAAGTTCACCATCCAGCTGATTGGGTCACTCTGTACAGTTTTAGTGGATAGAGAGGGGTTGGCTCACGTATACACTACTACAGAGATCCTGCAAACACATATTAGTGATCACATTCATTTTGTGTACTGGGTCTGGTGGAGGGGGAAAATGGGTTGTTTGGGAATGGGGGAAATTGATGAAATTGATGGATTCAATTTTCGTTTCTTTGTGCTTTTCTATAATCATTTAATTGGAAACACACACACACACAGACAACACACACACACATATACACACACACACACATACCACACACACACACACACAACATACGCACACTCACACGCGAGCACACATACGTACCCACACTCACACACACACACCTCCTTTCTGTGTGAAACAGATGCCCAGCCCCCATCCTTTATGTGCTCACATTATCACATAACACAGCTGTGGTTGTACACATTGTATCATTCAACCATTTTTAGTCATCCAGTAGAACCCTTGATCTTGGTCTTTTTTTGGATGACTATTGAAACGTTCCATTTTCTGTTTGACCTGTGATGATTTACTGAACGCTGGCAAGATAAGTTATCTCCCTTCAGTCTATGATGGATGGTACCAGTCATGCCAGTATTTGCTTGACTTGTCCAATTTCTTTTTTTATTTTTTTCCTTTATAAATGAAGTTTGGGTTGGTCACAAAGGATGGTGGTGTGTATGTGTGTTGTTGCTTTTTTTTTTTTTTTTTTTTTTTTTTTTTAATAGTGTTTTATCTCCCTTAACCAGAGTACTGATTTGGTGAGTGCCAGTGGAAGGAATTATCTCTTTGCTTTAATTTTTGTTTTGTTTTAGTTTTATGAAATTTGGTAAGAACTGTCACTTTTGTTTATTAAAAGAACAATAATCTATAAACTAGTTTCAGTTTAGGAAGACTCGTCTTGTGTTAAAATTTCTGTGCAGTTTTCGTTTGAATTCTTTGACATTATTTTGTTGTGACATTTATCTTTCCCAGAAAACTAACAACTTGTTGTTGTTTTTTCTGATGGCTGGGTGTTTAAAAAAAAAGGGGAAAAAAAAGAAACAACTTGTAGACATAGTTCCTCTTACCTCAATAAAAAAAAAAGTCAATTATTCTGTTTCAGGAGTTTGCATAATTAACCAAAAAATGGTCTGATTTAAGTTGAACGTTGCTGAGCTTCAGGATAAGAAACACTCATCTTTATCATTGACAGTGATTACCTGTGCCCTGACAGACTGGAGGCTGTGGTTACATGCTGAAGGAGAAGAAGGGTTATGGGGGTGCTTTTTCATGTCTTAGATTTAGTGTCAGTGATACACAGTGGAACAGAAACAATTTAACTCCTCGACTGCTGAACCTTAGTGAAAGGAAACATGTGTGGCATGAGTTACATGTGAGAGAAGTAGTTCTTGTGTACTTTTTAGTGGTGAGATTGATTTCAGTGCACAGTTAAATCAGTTCAGTTAAGTTCAGTAACTCAAGGAGGCGTCACAGCGTTCTGACAAACCTTTATCCGCTAAGCAGATGCCTGACCAGCTGTGTAGCCCAACGCGCTTCGTCAGGCCTTTAGTGAACAAAAGTAATGGAGTCTCAAGAGGAAGGCGGCAAAATAAAGAATGTGTGACTAACATCCTGACCTGTAACCTCAATCTCGTGATCAGGCAACACAACAGCCCCTTGTTGACGAGAACATTTGGCAGCAGCAGTCAGGGGGTTAATTAATTCTGTACAAGTTTTGTTTTTGCCTGTTGAATAATTGCACTTGCCCAAGCAGCGATGTGAATGGGCGACTGCCTGCACATTGAGTCTAAAATTTACTTAGAGAAATGCGTTATACATATGCAGTTCCATAATTATTATGATTGTTATTGTTATTATTATTATTATTGTTGTTGTTGTTGTTGTTGTTGTTGTTGTTGTTGTTGTTATGATGATGATGATGATGATGATGATGATGATGCATACATGGGGCTGTGGCAGGGGAGAAGATGAGAGTGATGATGAACTCATCGATGTGGGTGATGATGAAGAGCCGAAGGGAAAAGATGATTCATCAGCGGCAGGCACACAGCACAGAATGTCTGAAGCCACAAGGCCCACCACACAGAAACAGGAGAGGTACATCATGTGTCCACGCCTAGCTGGGGTCATCGGTGGTGGTTGCCCACTTTTGGAGGGTTTTGGAGTCTGATATCTTTTTTCCTCTTCTTTTCACAGGGCCTGGTTTTCTGCTCTTGCCTTGGCATTGCTCAGCTTGATCATGCATTGGGTACGGGTTTGTGAGAGTTTACTTTTTTGGTTGTCGTTTGGCTTTCAGTCATTTTGTTTTCTTGTTCTTTTTATTTGATGCTGTTTGTGGTTGTTAGTGTGTAAAATGTAAATGGCCTTTTGGAGGTGTGATCTTGTTCATTTTGCTGTTAATACTCTCTGCTTGTACTGTTGGAGGTATGGGTGGTTAGTGAAAGTGTGTTGCTGCCTGAATATGTGTATTATCATACAGGTTCTGTGAGATGTGCATGTGTGTGCATGTGTGTGTATGTGACGATCTTTGCTTCCTTGTGTGTGTGATCTTTGCTTCCAAGTCAGCACTCGTTTAATCCCTCAGTCAAGTGTCCCATGTACATATCTGGTATCATGGATGATAGGTAGAAAAAAGATTGGCAGTAGAAAATTAAGAGGTAGGAAAAAAAATTAAAGGTTTTTGCATTGGAAATGACATTTGAAGAACACATTTTTACATTATAAATGCATGGGTGGTGTATTTCCATTTTATACAGATTTCCATATTGGAATTTTGTTGATTTCCCCCCATAATCTTACTTTGTTTGGGTATTAAGACACTTCAGTTATGCAGCCACTGAACTCTGGCAGCAAACTTTACAGTATTGCAAAAATCAGCCACTCCTATCCATGTAGATGATGAACCATGAACATTTAATTTGTAAATAATCATTGACAAACATTGATTGGTGTCTACCCATACATGTCTCACTTTGTGATGTAACAGCAGAGAAATAATCAAAATATTGTTTACAAGGCAGTCACTGTTATTAGTTCATTTCTGAAAATCAGGAAAGGCTTCTGATACTTATAAGAAAAGGTATATCATACAAAACCCCCCCAAAGAAATCTAGAGAATGCTACAGTTCTTTTCAGTATTGATTTCACCCTCGGGGGGATGTTTGTTTTTAATCTTTCACAAACTATTGTTTACATCTGGTTTTAAGTTTTTGATTATAATGCATCATTTCTTTGACTTTGAAAGACTTGTTGCCTTCTCTTGTTCTGCTATTGTAGTGGTGTTATGCTTTTACAGATTGTTTTGACTCGCTCATGTGTGATCATGTCCAGACTGCTATAGGGAGGTAATGAAAAGGGATCTTTGATGAAGATTTTTTTAAAAGTCTCTTCATTTCCTCCGTCTGTCTTGTCAATAGTATGCTCAGTTACAGCTAACGATCAAGGCTGATTATTCAAGTTTCTGATGTAGTGCAAATTGTCACCGTCGTCACATTTCTATGTTCATATTCAGCTCAAACTTTGCACAGGCATAAACAGCTGTCACTCTCACTCACCTCTTCCACTCAGTTACCGTGTGTTTCACACAGTAAGCTTTCTCCTATATGGCATCAGCACTGCTCACTCTTTTGCGCTTTGCTTGTATGTGTGTGTAAATGGAACTAAGCATGTGTGTGTGTCTGTGTGTCTGAGTGTGTGTGTGTGCACGTATGGTAGCATGTGTACATGCAGATGTGCGTGCATGCATCCTTGCGGTGATGTATTGTGTTGGTAGCCTTAGATTGACCTCTGACAGTTTTCTGACATGATTATGTTTTCCTCTACCATACAGTGCTGTACTGTATTATATGATATACAGTGGGTTGTCGGCTGATTAATTAAAATTGCTCTTAAATCTGGAGAGTTGTGATGCCCCAACTTTGATTAAAACCTAAGTAACCATGGAAGTAAACTATTCCAATGCCTGTTTAGTTATGCCTCATACTGTAAACTATTACACTGCCTGTTTAGTTATGCCACATACTGTTAACTATTACACTGCCTGTTAAGTTATGCCACATACTGTAAACTATTACACTGCCTGTTTAGTTATGCCACGTACTGTAAACTATGACAAATGTCTGTTAAGTTATGCTACATACTGTAAACTATGACAATGTCTGTTAAGTTATGCTACATACTGTAAACTATTAGTTATGCCTCATACTGTGATCTATTATGATGTCTTTATCAGCGGTGGTCTGTAGTGATGCACACAACTAGGAAGCACGCCCCCACAGGTTTGACCTCCACTCAAGGTTTAGCAAAGAGGGGTGTGGGGGGAGAGTAATAGTCCTGGTCTGGTGCGGGCGACTCCAATCTGTGAACAATTCAGCTGCCTTGATGGTGTGTGGTCCTTTTTAGTGATGGTGATTTGGGTGCTGTGGTTCAGGTGGCTGCCCTTGGAGGAGGAGGAGGAGGGGCTGGGCAAGGACAAACAGAAGGGCAGACGCCAAGGGGAGCAGCAGACCCCTGTGGAAGGTAACCCATCCAGCATGACTGGCTCGTTTTTCTTGCATCGTGTGATTTAGTTGATTTGTGCCTGTCATGCAGACTTGTTAGAACATAATGCCCCATTGTAATTGTGCTCAAGCATATTGATTTGTGAACATATATGCCCTGATGTAGTCCTGCCTAACCGGTTCAGTGCCAGGGAATTTTTTGTTAAAAAAAAAAAGTGCTCTCCCCTTGCCAGTGATTTTTGAGGATTCAGGGGAAATAATTTTTTTACATATTTAAAAAATAAAATTCTAGTACAAAAGCTATATGAGATACAGAAGCAATGTGAACGTTTTCGTGACAGAAAAGAAATATGGATTTTGAATCTAAGGATTTTTCCCATTTATTTTGCTTGTAGATAACTATTCAGGCATTTCTAAATGATGTTTATAATTTTTGTGCACCAAGAATGTCTATTTCCACCTCCGTAGATTGACATCCAAAAAGAAAACAAACAAAATATATCTGGAAATAGTATGCATATTGTCAGGTTATACCTGTAGAGAAAAAAATGTTTATGATAACAGTCACAGCACTTGTAAAAATGAAAGTGAATAACTGTCCCAACAATGACACAAGGGTTCTGTTAACAGTTAAGATAATAAGTCAGTCATGTTCTCAGAAACTGAACTGTCAAGCTTTTCTTTTTTTTCTTTTTCTTTTTTTTACTTCAAAGCGTATTCCCCTTTTATAGGGGCAAGCTCTTTGATGATATTTATTCCATCCTGGTTGCATCCGAGCCAGTAGTCTGCTGTGCTTCTGGTTTGATCTATGAAGGAGTCGGTCAACAAATCATTGACAAAAAGCGTGAAAAAATAAAATCAGGAGATTCCAGTCCACCGTCTGTCAACTCTGGGTTTCATGAAAATTGTGGATTATTGGCCGTTGTCCAGTTCCTGCTAGATGAACACTGTGAAAGACAGGCCATTGAAGTTATGACCAGGCCCCTTTCCCACGCCCTCTGCCTGATTGTATAGATGGACTAGCTAAAGCGTTGAATATTGCTGTCAGTTTTGTCACGTCATTGTCATTACCTTTGAGTTCAAACCAATCATCAGACAAGATAGATGCATCTATCACTGTTATTACCATACACAACCATCTGCACAACCTGCAGAGTTGTGTAAATCCATTGACTGAGACCACTGTCTCAGCTGGACAAAGTTTCCTACGGTCATTTTGCATATGATGCAAACCCACTTTTCAGGTGTACTCAATAAAGTCCAGTAAATGAAACATTATGGAGAAGAAAGGGGTCCTCCACCTGATGTGTGTTGACCTGTGGATGGCACTGTTCCAGGAGAGAATGGGAATGACTTTGGGTAGTGATGATGACTTAGGGATGGCAAGGATGACTTTGAGTAGTGATGATGACTTAGGGATGGCACTATTCCAGAAGGGAGTCAGGATGACTTTGGGTAGTGATGATGACTTAGGGATGGCACTGTTCCAGGAGGGAGTCAGGGTGACTTTGGGTAGTTATGGTGACTTAGGGATGACACTATTCCAGGAGGGAGTCAGGATGACTTTGGGTAGTGATGATGACTTAGGGATGGCAGTATTCCAGAAGGGAGTCAGGATGACTTTGGGTAGTTATGATGACTTAGGGATGGCACTATTCCAGGAGGGAGTCAGGATGACTTTGGGTAGTGATGATGACTTAGGGATGGCACTGTTCCAGAAGGGAGTCAGGATGACTTTGGGTAGTGATGATGACTTAGGGATGGCACTGTTCCAGAAGGGAGTCAGGATGACTTTGGGTAGTGATGATGACTTAGGGATGGCACTGTTCCAGAAGGGAGTCAGGATGACTTTGGGTAGTGATGATGACTTAGGGATGGCACTATTCCAGAAGGGAGTCAGGATGACTTTGGGTAGTGATGATGACTTAGGGATGGCACTATTCCAGAAGGGAGTCAGGATGACTTTGGGTAGTGATGATGACTTAGGGATGGCACTATTCCAGAAGGGAGTGGGGATGACTGTGTAGCAGTATGATGACCTGTGGGTGGCACTGTTCCAGAAGAGAATGGGGATGACTTTGGGTAGTGATGATGACTTAGGGATGGTACTATTCCAGGAGGGAGTGGGGATGACTTTGGGTAGTGATGATGACTTAGGGATGGTACTATTCCAGAAGGGAGTGGGGATGACTGTGTAGCAGTATGATGACCTGTGGGTGGCACTGTTCCAGAAGAGAATGGGGATGACTTTGGGTAGTGATGATGACTTAGGGATGGCACTATTCCAGAAGGGAGTGGGGATGACTGTGTAGCAGTATGATGACCTGTGGGTGGCACTGTTCCAGAAGAGAATGGGGATGACTTTGGGTAGTGATGATGACTTAGGGATGGTACTATTCCAGGAGGGAGTGGGGATGACTTTGGGTAGTGATGATGACTTAGGGATGGCACTATTCCAGAAGGGAGTGGGGATGACTTTGGGTAGTGATGATGACTTAGGGATGGCACTATTCCAGAAGGGAGTGGGGATGACTTTGGGTAGTGATGATGACTTAGGGATGGCACTATTCCAGAAGGGAGTGGGGATGACTTTGGGTAGTGATGATGACTTAGGGATGGCACTGTTCCAGAAGGGAGTCAGGATGACTTTGGGTAGTTATGATGACTTAGGGATGGCACTATTCCAGGAGGGAGTCAGGATGACTTTGGGTAGTGATGATGACTTAGGGATGGCACTATTCCAGAAGGGAGTCAGGATGACTTTGGGTAGTGATGATGACTTAGGGATGGCACTGTTCCAGAAGGGAGTCAGGATGACTTTGGGTAGTGATGATGACTTAGGGATGGCACTATTCCAGGAAGGAGTCAGGATGACTTTGGGTAGTGATGATGACTTAGGGATGGCACTGTTCCAGAAGGGAGTCAGGATGACTTTGGGTAGTGATGATGACTTAGGGATGGTACTATTCCAGAAGGGAGTCAGGATGACTTTGGGTAGTGATGATGACTTAGGGATGGCACTGTTCCAGAAGGGAGTCAGGATGACTTTGGGTAGTTATGATGACTTAGGGATGGCACTGTTCCAGAAGGGAGTCAGGATGACTTTGGGTAGTGATGATGACTTAGGGATGGCACTGTTCCAGAAGGGAGTCAGGATGACTTTGGGTAGTGATGATGACTTAGGGATGGCACTGTTCCAGAAGGGAGTCAGGATGACTTTGGGTAGTGATGATGACTTAGGGATGGCACTGTTCCAGAAGGGAGTCAGGATGACTTTGGGTAGTGATGATGACTTAGGGATGGCACTATTCCAGGAGGGAGTCAGGATGACTTTGGGTAGTGATGATGACTTAGGGATGGTACTATTCCAGGAGGGAATGGGGATGACTGTGTAGCAGTATGATGACCTGTGGGTGGCACTGTTCCAGAAGAGAATGGGGATGACTTTGGGTAGTGATGATGACTTAGGGATGGTACTATTCCAGAAGGGAGTCAGGGTGACTTTGGGTAGTGATGATGACTTAGGGATGGCACTATTCCAGAAGGGAGTCAGGATGACTTTGGGTAGTGATGATGACTTAGGGATGGTACTATTCCAGAAGGGAGTGGGGATGACTTTGGGTAGTGATGATGACTTAGGGATGGCACTATTCCAGGAGGGAGTGGGGATGACTGTGTAGCAGTATGATGACCTGTGGGTGGCACTGTTCCAGAAGAGAATGGGGATGACTTTGGGTAGTGATGATGACTTAGGGATGGCACTATTCCAGGAGGGAGTGGGGATGACTGTGTAGCAGTATGATGACCTGTGGGTGGCACTGTTCCAGAAGGGAGTGGGGATGACTTTGGGTAGTGATGATGACTTAGGGATGGCACTATTCCAGAAGGGAGTGGGGATGACTTTGGGTAGTGATGATGACTTAGGGATGGCACTATTCCAGGAGGGAGTCAGGATGACTTTAGGTAGTGATGATGACTTAGGGATGGCACTATTCCAGAAGGGAGTGGGGATGACTGTGTAGCAGTATGATGACCTGTGGGTGGCACTGTTCCAGAAGAGAATGGGGATGACTTTGGGTAGTGATGATGACTTAGGGATGGTACTATTCCAGGAGGGAATGGGGATGACTTTGGGTAGTGATGATGACTTAGGGATGGCACTATTCCAGAAGGGAGTGGGGATGACTTTGGGTAGTTATGATGACTTAGGGATGGCACTATTCCAGAAGGGAGTGGGGATGACTTTGGGTAGTTATGATGACTTAGGGATGGCACTATTCCAGGAGGGAGTGGGGATGACTGTGTAACAGTATGATGACCTGTGGGTGGCACTGTTCCAGAAGAGAATGGGGATGACTTTGGGTAGTGATGATGACTTAGGGATGGTACTATTCCAGGAGGGAATGGGGATGACTTTGGGTAGTGATGATGACTTAGGGATGGTACTATTCCAGAAGGGAGTGGGGATGACTTTGGGTAGTGATGATGACTTAGGGATGGCACTATTCCAGAAGGGAGTGGGGATGACTTTGGGTAGTGATGATGACTTAGGGATGGTACTATTCCAGAAGGGAGTGGGGATGACTTTGGGTAGTGATGATGACTTAGGGATGGCACTATTCCAGAAGGGAGTGGGGATGACTTTGGGTAGTGATGATGACTTAGGGATGGTACTGTTCCAGAAGAGAATGGGGATGACTTTGGGTAGTGATGATGACTTAGGGATGGCACTATTCCAGGAGGGAGTCAGGATGACTTTGGGTAGTGATGATGACTTAGGGATGGCACTGTTCCAGAAGGGAGTCAGGATGACTTTGGGTAGTGATGATGACTTAGGGATGGTACTATTCCAGGAGGGAGTCAGGATGACTTTGGGTAGTGATGATGACTTAGGGATGGCACTGTTCCAGAAGGGAGTCAGGATGACTTTGGGTAGTGATGATGACTTAGGGATGGTACTATTCCAGAAGGGAGTCAGGATGACTTTAGGTAGTGATGATGACTTAGGGATGGCACTATTCCAGGAGGGAGTCAGGATGACTTTGGGTAGTGATGATGACTTAGGGATGGCACTATTCCAGAAGGGAGTGGGGATGACTGTGTAGCAGTATGATGACCTGTGGGTGGCACTATTCCAGAAGGGAGTGGGGATGACTTTGGGTAGTGATGATGACTTAGGGATGGTACTATTCCAGGAGGGAATGGGGACGACTTCAGCCCCCTCATGGAGTTCCAGGAGGATGAGGTGTCCATGAAGGAGCTTGAGACGGAACTGCGCAGGGCGCAGACACTGATGCACACTGTCAAATCACCCACAAATCTCCAGCGTGCTGAATTAGCAGGTAGGTGGGTGAATGTTGGTTGTTAGGGTGGGTGGGTGGGGTTGGGGGGGGGGGGGGTTATTGGTGAGTTTTGTGTGTTGTGTTGTAGTGTGTAGTGTGTTCTGTTGTGTTGTAGTGTGGTGTGTTGTGTGAGGTGAGTGTATCTGTGTGTTTTTGTGATGTGTGATTTCATGTTTTTGTGTTACACTGTGGTGGTGGTGGTTTACATATGTTTGTGTTAGTGTTTATGTAGGTGATGTGTAGTGTGGTGTGGTGTGTTGTAATGTGATGTGGTGCTTTATTTTGGTTTGTGAGGTGAACGTATCTGTGTGTTTTTGTAATGTGTAATTTCATGTTTTCGTATTGTTGTTTTGTGTATGGAAGTGATGTGTGTGTGTGTGTGTGTGTGTGTGTGTGTGTGTGTGGTCATGTATAGGTGGGGAAGGAAGCAGAATGGATAAGACGCTCATCTGCCAATTCAGTGTCCGTGAGGATCCAGGTTCAAATCCCACTCTCGCTCTTTCTCCCAAGTTTGACTGGAAAATCAAACTGAGTGTCTTGTCATTCAGATGAGACAATAAACAGAGGTTTGTGTGCAGCACACACTTGGCACACTGAAAAAAAAACCCCATGGTAACAAAAATGTTGTTTAATTATACATACTTAACTGCGACCCACTAGTGCGGACTCCGGCAGGGGTCTGATTCCTGTCCCGTGCAAACTACTATCCGTCTATGCGGAGAAAACAAAAGTAGCTACGGCCAGTAACCTCCCATAGTAGGTTACCTCCCCATTGCATCCGTGACTAGTGCCCTCTTTTTCCGGCAGCCATCTTGACTCCTGCTCCTGTGCTCTGGATATGGCTAAGGTTTCTCGTAATTTCTGCCTGTCTATTGATTCTTTGTCGCTGTCTTTTTGTGTCTGATCATGATTAACAACAGGCCACAACGTTGTTCTCTGCCAAAATTCTGTAGAAAAATATCCACTCACATAGGTGCACAAATATATATACACGCACTCAAAGCCAACTAGCATGCTGGGCTACGCTGCTGTCAGGAATCTGGCTAGCAGATGTAGTGTAGTGTATACAGATACGTCCAAATGCAGTGACACCCTCTTCAGAAACTAGAACTGAAACAGAAACTGGTCATGTATTGCAGAGTGATGTATTTCTCTTTTATCGCAACAGATTTCTCTGTGTGTAATTCAGGTTGCTCTCCCCAGGGAGAGCACATTGCTACACAACAGCGCCACCTATTTTTTTGTATTTTTTCCTGCATGCAGTTTTATTTGTTTTTCCTATCAAAGTGGATTTTTCTACAGAATTTTGCCAGGAACAACCTTTTGTTGCTGTGGGTTCTTGTACGTGCGCTAAGTGCATGCTGCTCACGGGACCTCAGTTTATCGTCTCATCCGAATGACTAGCATCCAGACCACCACTCAAGGTCTAGTGGAGGGGGAGAAAATATTGGCGGTTAAGCCGTGATTCGAACTAGCACGCTCAGATTCTCTCGCTTCCTAGGCGGACGCGTTACCTCTAGGCCATCACTCCACATGTAGTGTGATATAATAGTGCAGTTCAGTAGAGATCCTTCTTTCTTCCCCATGTTTTTGGGAGTGTGGAAGGCAGAGAGGACGGCTGGTCAGTGGATGGAAGAAGGGTTGTGGAGACAAGGTCAGGGCCTTTCTGTTTCGGCTTCAGTTTCAGTATCAAGGTGGTGTCAAAGTGTTCAGAATGATCCATTTACAATACGCCACGTCTACTGTCTAGTCAGTGTATTGGAAAAAAAAAAAAACCCTAAAAAAGAACAGATGCCTGATCTTCTCACAAACCCAATGTGCTGATTAGGCCTTGAGAGTGAACCCTAGGTTTGTGTAAAACACTAACATATGATTGGTGGAAAAAAATAAGGTAATTACAAGAAAATATGGTAAAGTGAAAGATATGTTAAGGGTTAACTGCAGAACTAAACCAAGAGAAAAAAAAGTATTTGCATGGGGAAAACAAAACTAAAACCAACAGAACTATCTATATTCCAGTGTAAGATGGAATTGGTTTGGAGGGGAGAAGGAAAGTTATTTTCACTGGACAACCTTACTACAAAACTCAGTGAAGAAAAAAAAAAGTAGGAAAAACACTTTGTGTCTTGTATTCTTTCTCTCCATTTATTATTTCTACTGAAAGCATTTTCTCAAGTGAGAGAGAAAGAGTGACTTCTCCCAGATCCCAACATTATTTTACTTTAAGACAAACCTTTCACACATATGATACACAATGCATAATATTTGCAACAGAAGCACACTTGGTAAATTGTACATTTCATCTCTTGTAAATCAGTTCATCGGAAAAAAACCCCAACCCCAACTAACAACAAGAAACTACAAGTCTTCTGATACCAATCATCTTTGTTATCTGATTCATTATTATTATAATTTCTGGAGTTTATAATGAGAATTTCAGTCTTGTCTTGAGTAGGCAAAAAATGTTTGTTTTGATATGATTGCTTACGTTGTTTTGATATGATTGCTTACGTGCATGCTTATGAATGAATTATCATCCATTGTCAACATTATCATTACCCCCACCATCAGCTTAATGCTCATCTAACTATGAAAGTATTATCTTCTATTTCACATCACTTGAACACATCCCAGCAATTTTGCACACTGCCGTTGTCAAACTCCATGGTATTTCAGATTAGAATGAGTGATTCTGCAAAAGACATATTGTAGATTATACAAGTTATTCTTATTTCAAAAATTTGTAATGTATCCAAATGTTTGTCAAATAAACAAGATTGTGAGTGTATCTGTGCTCAAAGAAGCCAAAGACACATAATATGAAAGATAGTGATGTTTTGCGCTAACGCTAAGTACCAGTTTAAGCAGAGGTAAAGCAAAAAAAGAAAGAAAACCCACAAAAAAAACCCACAAAAAATGAATGGAAGAATGCATATAAAACCTTCCAAAAAACAATTAAATCAGTAAGTTCAAACATTCTGATTAATTTTTTTTTATTTCGAGATAAGAAAATCAGAAAATAATGGTAGTGCTTTGTACTGCTTAATGTATATCTAAACAGACAAATTATTTGATAAAAATATGTAAAAAAAGAAAAGAAAAAATACAAAGTGAAAAAAATGAAAACAAAGCACCACAGCCAACGAGGCTGAGCGATTACTCAAAAGACAAACTGTAAGAATGTTGGCAGTCTCCACTGCAGTCATACCACTGATAAACTTTATTTTTTGGAAAGAGTCAGAGGTAACTGGATAGCTTGATGCTCCGAAAAGGCCTAACCCAATCAGTATATGATATTTGTGCAAGGAGTGTAAGATGCTTGATGTTCCCAAAGGCTTTGTCAAACCGATATATTTCTGGAAGGAGTCAAAAGAATCGGGACATCTTGATGTTCCCACAGGTTTCACCCAACCAGTATGTTATATTCCTGGGAGGAGTCAAAGGTATCTGAACATCTTGATGTTCCCACAGGCATCACCCACCCAGCATGTCATATTCCCAGAAAGAGTCAAAGATACTTGAATATCTTGATGCTTCCGAAGGCCTCCCCCACCACCAGGTGGCCGTCAGTGTTGATGGCGACGCTGACAGGGTGTGACACTCTGTGCTGGTGCGTCAGCAGAAACTGTGAAAACGTGCCGTCAGGCAGCAAGAGATGCACGCGGTGATTGTCGCTGTCAGCAATCAGCACTTGTCCGTATCTGGTGGACATGACAGTGGTGGTATTCAGTACAGTGCAGTGCAGTGCAGTACAGTACAGAATAAGAAGAATAAGAATAAGAATAACTTTATTATCTTATGAACAATATTACATCAGGTGCAGCAAAACAAACATAGACAATTTCTGAACTAAAAAAACATAAACTTGACTTAATTAATAAGAATCAATAACATATAAGACATTAGTATAAAAACTATTGTATATAATATATATTCACTTCATTAAAATATTGTAATTAGTCATTATTGTAAACACATTTAAATACAGTACAGGACAGGACAGTACAGAACAGTGCAATGCAATGCAATGCAATGCGATGCAATGCAATGCAATACAATCCAATAGAATAGAATAGAACAGAATACAATGCAATACAACACAACACAACACAACACAATACAATACAATACAATACAATACAATACAATACAATTCAATTTTACAATAATGATATATAGTACGTATGATTTTTTATGGTGAAAACACCCTATCAGCCAGGAACCTCATTCTTGACTCAAACCCCAGTATGTCACGCTCAAGTGGTCAATCTGATATGAATACTCAGTAGTGAACTGTAGTGGATTAACTCTGTTCATCACTACCTTTCTGTTGAAACTGTAAAAACTCTTATTTCTGCTTTTTTTGCTTTTACAAATCAACTGCTGTTATTCTCTTCTCACAGGCTGTCCCCATTATCTTCTCCAGTGAATTAAAAACTGTAGGGGGTCCGATAAATTGATCACATTTCTCCTCACCATTGTACTCTGCACTGGCTCCCTAAAGAGGCAAGAATTAAATACAAAGTTGCGTGTCTCTGCTTTTCTGCTTTCCGCTTGACAGGACCTACCTATCTTTCTGACCTCATCAGTGGTCATGAGTGGGTCATGCAATTTGTAACTCTTTAATGTAAAGTGCCCTGAGCTCTTAGAGAGAAAGGGTGCTATACAAATGCACATGATTATTATTATATAATGGGCTCTAAGCACCTCGCATGAAACAATACATAAACAATAGTGCATAATAGCGCACATCACCATATGATGACGTACAAGAGAAATAAAACACAGAAAGAAAAACATATTGGTATACAACAATAGAATACAAAACAATACATTACAATACAATACGATACGATACACTACAATACACTAGATACAATACGATATGATACAATACAATGCAATACAATATAAGTGGAGTGATGGCCTAGAGGTAACGCATCTGCCTAGGAATCGAGAGACTCTGCACTTAGCGCACATAAAAGAACCCATAGCAACAAAAGGGTTGTTCCTGGCAAAATTCTGCAGAAAAAAATCCACTTCGATAGGAAAAACAAATAAAACTGCACGCAGGAAAAAAAAATTAAAAAGAGGGTGGCGCTGTAGTTTTGCGACGCGCTCTCCGTGGGGAGAGCAGCTCGAATTTCACATAGAGAAATCTCAAACACAAATACAAATAATGATTGGAAATGATGCATGCACCTGAAGGCTGGCCACTCACATGGCTGTCTCTCAGCCATTCATCAAGTCAGACACCCACATGCACATGTCAAAGGCTGAACTAAAAAAAAGTCATAGAGGTTCATTTGCATGGTGGTAAGCAGTTTGAAGTCTTTAAATGTTGCAGAAAGTTTGACTTGAGCAACATTTACATCACACTCAGTGCAGCTGTAAAAACAAACAAACAAACAAACCAACCAGCAGACAGAAAGTGACAACTCACCAACACTTGCTTCTTGCATGTGGATTGAAATACTGATCATGTGCCTGAGTTTTATGCAACAAAACACACACACACACACACACACACACACACACACACACACACACAAAGACACAGGCACAGACAGACAGACAGACAGACAGACAGACACACACACACACACACACACACACACACACACACACACACACACACACACACTCACACATGCACACACACACACACAGAGGCACAGACAGACAAACAGACAGACAGACAGACAGACACACACACACACACACACACACACACACACACACACACACACACACACACACACAGAGGCACAGACAGACAGACACACAACACACACACACACACACACAAAGGCACAAACAAACAGACATACACACACACGCACAAGAGGAGGAGGAGAGCAGACTTCAGCAACCTCTTTACCTGTCAACGCACACCCCGTATGGCTTGAGCA
The DNA here is from genome assembly GCF_041734735.1 of Babylonia areolata. Taxonomy (NCBI): domain Eukaryota; kingdom Metazoa; phylum Mollusca; class Gastropoda; order Neogastropoda; family Buccinidae; genus Babylonia; species Babylonia areolata. The sequence goes on along the minus strand of NC_134876.1, from coordinate 53,326,568 downwards.
CCTCACTGGCACTGGTCCCATACGTGCCGTAGCTGGTAAGGCTGGCACCATCCCTGCTGAAGATCCTGATGTTGGGCGCAGCGTGGTCTGTAACCACAAAGTGACCCTGGTCCATCACCGCAACGTAGAAAGGGTCCACCAGGGGGCGGGCATCGGCTGTGTCTTTGGGAGGAACAGTGTACAGCAGTTTACCGCTTTCAGGGTCGTGCACTGTCAGCCGCAGGAGTAGCCCGTCCACCACTACCAGGTGGCCCTCAGCGGTCACTGCCAGGCCGCGAGGGTGACGGAACTCTCCGGCCAGGTCCCCGATCCAGCGGCCGGTGACGTCAAACACTTTGACCTTCTCCGCCCCATGGTCGCTGACCACCACCACTCCATTCTCCAGCAGGATGGCATCAAAGGGGTTGATCAGTTGGTGCTCCCCTTTGCCTGAGAACTGGAACTTGAGGGTGGGGGGAGTGGAGGTACAGTCAAAGATCTTCACCTTTTTATTGTCCCGGTCCACCACCACCATCTTCTCTTTCCGTACGTGAAGTCCTGAGGGCCACACCTCCTTGGGGTCTGTGGTTTGTTTGACGGGCACAGCACACACCAGGTTGGGAGGGTCGAGGGGCTCTGGGAGCAGGGTAGAGATGGACAGCCGGGCTTTGGGGGCACTGTCCTCCTGGTCGATGGGCACTCGCCGGACATCCAGTTTTCCGAACATGATGTGCATGTTCTGCTGGGTGGCAGGGCCTGGCTGGAAGGCGAGGGCCAGGCGGTGGGTCAGGGTGTTGGTCTTCATGTGGATGAGCTGCTTGAGGCGCGCCATCACCAGGGGGTGCAGGTGCAGCACCTCACTGGGAGACCCCAGAGACAGGAGGTGGGTCAGGAAGTGAGCGTTGCTGTGCAGGGACTGCTTTGCTGTGTCCAGATCCTTGCTGCGTGATGCGATCTCAGAGCGCTCCCGTGTGAAGGCATCCTCGATCTCCCGGATCGTGGAATCCCGATACTGGTCCACCAGCGTGTGAATAGCTTCCGCCTGCTGCTTGACGCTGGCAGTCAGCTGGGATTTCTGGTCCTCCAGCTGTCGGAGGTGGGACTGGAGGAATGTCTGGTAGTCGGCTAGGGCCGGACCCCGCTTCCTCAGCCCCTGCACGAAGCTGTGGGCCTCTGGCTGTAGTCTGGCAAGGGCAGTGGCCATGGCCTCCAGAGCGTGGCCTCTGTGGCCGTCTGTGCGGCAGGCACTGCAGGTCAGCAGGAGGCAGTCACAGCACAGGGCCTCCACCTCTGACCCGTGGCGCTCACACCGCAGGCCGTGTCTGGCCCGGATGTCGTGGTCGTAAAGTCCGTTCTGGATCTGTCTGTAGGGGGCGATGACGTGGTCGCGGGTCACGCGGGTCTTGCGGTGCGCTTTCGCACAGGGTTCGCACATGTCGTCGGCACAGTCAAGACACAAGGAGTCGGCCGGTTCGCTTTTCCCGTCAAACTTGCAGTAGCTGCAGATGCGGCAGGCACTCTGCTTGAAGCCGCGCAGCTGGCAGAGGGACTGGAGGAAGGGGTCAGGGGACATCGCAGTGGGCGTGGTCACCTCGGAGCGACACAGGGGGCAGGTCAGCTGCACCATCTTGTTGTTGTTGCCATTGGTGACGCTGGTGTGAGGCAGAGCGTCAATGCAGTGGGTGCAGAAGGCGTGGAGGCAGGGGAGGAGGGTGGGGGCGGTGAAGGGCTCGTGGCACTGCGGGCAGCGCAGGAAGTCTGTGTCCAGCACCTCTGCCAGGGTCAGCTGTGGGGGGTCTGTTGGGGACTGGGCCATGGTCACTGGCAGTGTGTGTGTCTGTCCGGGTCAGTGTGTCCCTGTGTGGGACTGTCAGTGTGTGTCTGTGGTCAGTGTGTCAGTGCAGGTATGTGACCATCAGTGTGTCATTTTTAGTGTGTGTGTCAGTGTGTCACTGGGTGGACTGTCGGTGTGTCAGTGTTGGTGTGTTAGTGCAGGTATGTGACCATCAGTGTGTCATTTTCAGTGTGTGTGTCAGTGTGTCACTGTGTGTGACACAGTGTGTGACTGTCAGTATGTCTGTGGTCAGTATGTCACTACGTGTGACTGTCAGTGTGTCTGTCTCAGTTGTCTGTCTGTCTCATTTGTCTGTCTGTGTGTCCATTGTCAATGTGTCCTTTTATCCATGTCAGTGTGTACATGTCAGTATGTCCTTTTGTCTGTGTTAGTGTGTCCATGCCAGTGGGCGGGGGTTCTCTGGTGCAGTGTGGCTGTGTGGTGTGAGAGGGTTGGCATGAAGGGCTTTCAACACCCGGTCACTGTCCTCTCTGGGTGTGCTCCAGGGGGCCCCACAGTTCCCTGTGTTGGTGTTGCGCTCCTACCTGTGGCACGAAAAAAGACAATGTCATACTTTGATTCGACATCAGCCCCCGAAAACGGAGTATGGCTGTATACATGGCCGGGTAAAAAGGGTCATACACCTAAAGGACCACTCGTTTACATATGGGTGAACGTGGGAGTTGCAGCCCACGAATGAAGAAGAAGAAGATTTGACATCAAAGACTGAGCATGAGTGAAAAGTTGATGGTACATGAACCCAGTTCATCCCACAGCAGTCATGATATAACTGTTAGGTAAATCAGACTGCCAAAGATTTGCATAATGCATACATTTTTTGACAGATTGCCTCGGATTTTTATAATGTTAGGTAAACCAGACTGTCAAAGATTTGCATGGTGCATACATTAGATTTTCATAATGCCAGCATCTGAATTAAAGGTTCGTTAAAGGTTCATCAAAGGTCCCATAGCCCTTTATGCCCATGGTGGCAGTGAATTCATATTCACTGTGTTTAGGGCTCAGTACAAAGAATGTGAGGCCCTGTCTCTCCTTCAGCTGCTTTTTAACCCCTCAGCAGCCCCCCTCAACCAAATCAGGTAACCATTCACACCGGGGTGGAGTGAGTGAACATCAGAGTAAAGCGCCTTTCCTAAGGACCCAACACTGTGCTGAAGTGGGGTCTCAAACGCCTAGCCAGTTCTGCCATTGTGCCCCCTGTGTATCTGGAAAATATCAGTACATGCTGGCACACAGTATGCTTTATCTTCCCTTTTGTCCAAGGAAAATGTTTGTCGGGCTAGACCTTCTTGCATTGGAATTAAAGAATTTTTTTTAAAAAGTTGTCTCTTTTGTTCTGTTTGTCTTGTTTCTCTGTCTCCCGTCTCCAACAGAATTTTGCTTTTGGTTTGGGTTTGGTAGAGGAATAATTATGTGATTGTGTCATTGTATTTATGTACATGGTCTGCCTGCTAACATTTCCATGTACAGGTTCCCCACCCTCTTTTCTCTTTTGTAGCATTTGGTAGGCCCTCAAGGCCTGATCTCTGTCTTGCGTTTATGCACAGGTGAAGGTGAGGCATCTGCCTTTGGTGGTGGTGGTTTTTTTCCCCCTAAGATGTGATGTAACATACATAGATCAGTCTGCACTCTTTGATGTGTCCTTGAAACTTTGAAATAACGCTATCCATCTCAGTTTCTTTCAGTGTGAACATGTAGATGTACCAAGCCATGAGTCAGCTATCGTGATCAGTTGGATTGAAAAAAAAAACTCGGTGTTTTTTATCGTGACTGCCATGGTGCTTACATCGGCAGTGCAAGAGTAAGAATCACCTGTCATGCTAACACCCGATATTAAATCACACCCACTTCAGTCAGAGACTGATAAGCGGAGCAACAGGCATTCCCCAGCAGTGAGGAATGATTTAGTGTGGCGAGGAGAGGGGGCCTGTGTCCTCTTATCAGGCGACTTGAAGTCCCTTCAGCCTGTATTGGCACGGTCACAGTATATCACTGACAGCCTGTATTGGGGGCCTGAGGGCCTCTTCTGACATGCACGGACCATAGATACATATTTTGTAAGTGGAGTGGCTAGCATTGAAACAGGAGCACTCGGTTAGTTTCATCACAAAGATCTATTCATTCAATCATCTTTTTTAAAATTTCATTATAAACACCTTACACCATGGTTTTTGATTGTTTCAATTTTTTTTCTTCTGTTGAAAACTTGAAGCAACAAGTCTTGACTAAGTTGTTTTTCTGATTTCAAACACTTTTGATTGGTAATAGTAGAATATGCATGTGTTTGTGAGGGTACAGTGCTCTGGTATGCGTGTGTGTGTAGGCATGTCAGTATGTCTAAACAGAATTCTATGTTGTAAAATAAGAAATATTTTAATGCTTATGTAATTCTGTTTTTAGTGCAGTTGATATTAAATGTCAGCATGTGTGTGTGTGTGTGTGTGTGTGTGTGTGTGTGTGTGTGTTCTATGAAATGGATTTTGTTTTAATCTAAGCCTTATTTACTTCATAGGTTTTATAATCTGATTCATCTCTGAAGTGTGCTTTTTGATTCATATGAACACACTGGATGTTTTCCATTGTCAGATAGACAGTTGATATGTTTTTTTAAGGCATGTTTATAGTCAACTGGATGATGTAAGGCGCTTTGAGCAGCATTGGTGCTGGATATCGCGCCATAGAAAAACTATGTATTGTTATTATTATTATTATTGTTATTAATAATATTAATATGTGCATTGAGTGTGTTTTGTGTTTGTATTTGTATTTGAATTACTCTTTTTTTGTCACAACAGCTTTTACAAATACTACATAAAAATTCAGCATACAGACAGGTGCATTTATTGACATGTCTACCACAGTTTCTCAAGTCAAACACAGGCTCTGGAAAGATGGCTCAGTGTTGTGCAGCTAGTTTTGCAAACACTGTATATTTTTTTTTTGGATATTTCATTCAGCCACTGGCTGTAAAAAAATAAAGACCTGTTCCATTGTTTTCATACCTCTGCCATAAAGAAAAGATAACTGCATCATGGTAATCGACACTTCTTTTGGGTCCATTCCGCACTTAGCTAAGAGGCAGCGTCGGGTTACACTTAATTGTTGTAGGACCTCACTCGTCTGCAGACGTACAATCCATCAGTCGCCTGAAGCATGTGCAGGATGGCCACAGACTGCCTGTGAACTTGAAAACAAAGCCTTCAGTTCAAAACCCATGTGCTAACTTGCGAACCAAACCAAAGCATGGCTGTTCTATATATATATTTTTTTTATATTATTATTATTATTATTATTATTATTACTACTACTACCTTTTTTACCTTTTTTTTTTTTTTTACATTATAGTTATTATTTATTTATTTATTTATTTGTGTAAGCTTATCTATTATTTATTCTTTTTTTAAATTTTTTTTCCTGAAGGCCTGACTAAGCGCATCGGGTTATGCTGCTGGTCAGGCATCTGCTTGGCAGATGTGGTGTAGCGTATATGGATTTGTCAGAACGCAGTGACGCCTCCTTGAGCTACTGAAACTGAAACTGAAACTGTTCTATAGGATGTGTGGCAGGGTGAATGACTTGTAATACAACTGATGAATAAGTTGTTGGATAATCAATAGTGGGGTGAACAAGTAATTGTATGATCCATGGCAGGGTGAATGTATGTAGTTGATAAGATCATATAACAGTTACTTTTGTGTGTGTGTTTGTGTGGGTGTGTGTATGTGTGTACAGTTACTGGCTCCTTCCAAACACAAAGAAAAAACTAACCTTATCTTTTTGTGTCTGTTCTGGTGGACATTCCTAAAATAGATTTTCAATGGGGATGATTTAATTTCATTTGTAATCTTCATTGCAAAGATTGCTTGATATTGTGACAAAAAATGCAGATAACATATATACATTATACTCACAGTATATGATTGCAACACACCCTGTTGTAACAATAAAACATATACAGCTAAAACAAGATTTTTCCAAGAACGCATGTGTAGATCCAGAAATGTTGGTGGCAAGTCTCAGACAGATCTATGTAAAATTGTTAACAAGACAATGTAAAATAATGTATATGTTACATACCACTTAACGTCAAAGTTTTTAACTTTTTAAACAAATTTATTTTAAATCAGCAGCAAGATGTGTGACATTGTTTAAATTTTTTTTTGGGGGGGGGGAACAAATCCATGTGAAAATATTAGCAAGACAACATAGGATATATATGCAGACTGTTTACATACCATTTGCAACAAACCTTTGAACTTCTTTTTGACAGATATATACATATGTAAAATCTTTAGCAAAGACAATATAGGCAATAATGTATACAGTCTACGTACCAGTTGTGACGAAGTCTTCAATTTTTTCTGGCGTCGGACATTTCGATAGACTCGGGGGCTGGTTTCCTTGAGCTGACCGGCAGTCCCTGCAATGGCAATCAAGGAGACTGTCACAATATTTTAAAGGCAGTTATACCCGGTGTTAGCCACCGACCACCTCATTAACGCCAACAATTCATTTCCCTGCTCGCATCAGAGATTCATTAAGCCACCGGCAATGTTGCGGGCCACCGGTCAGGGCAGTGAAAGTATATGTTCATTGCATTGGGTGGGCGAGGGGTGCTGGGGAGGGGAGTGGGGTGCGGGGGGTGGGTGGTGAGATTAGGGCTGCGATGTATTGATTATCCATTGGTGGTGGAGGGAGTGGGAGTGTATAAATTGCTGTCAGGGTGCTGGGGAGGGGGAGCAGGAGGGGTGGGGGGTGGGTGGGTCCTGCTGAATCAGGGTCCACCTTGACAGCTTAGCGGACTGCTCTTTACACAACCCCCCGATCCCTGCCTTTATCTCTTGGGTCAATATTGATGGTGTTCACAACCCCTCCCCCCCAACCCCCACACACCCCCCCCCCCCCACACACACCCCGGCCCCTCCTCCCCCTGTTGTTGTTTCCCTTGGGTAGTGGCAGGGAGGGTAGGGGTGTGTGGAGATTTTGGGGGGGAAGAAGGTAGAGGAGGAGGACAGGGAAGGTGTGGGGGATGAAGGTCTTGGTGAAAGTGATTTTAGGACTTCTAGCAACTTTTTTTTTTTTTTTTTTTCTGCCTAACTCTTGACTTTTGTTTCTTTGTTTTTGCCGGAACCTTTCAGATTCTGTTTGTTAGTGTTGAACTCTTTGCTGGCTGTTTGGATCTGTGGTAAATCTGTTGCTGTTTTTTTCTGTGTCTTGTGTCCTGTCCTTCAATCTAAATTGGATTCAGTGTGAACTGAAAATACCTGGCAGGTATGTGAACCCCTCCACCCCCACCCCCACCTCCCCACCACCTATTGCCTCCCCTCTTTTACACACAGACACAGACACACACACACACAGACACACACAGACACATTAGAAAGGAAGAACCTAAAAAGCCCCAAAGACATCCTTTGTTCGGAAAAAAAAAAAATCCACTGTATATTTTTGTCAATACCCCATTTCACATAATTCTCATCTTCCCACTCCTCCCACCCCACCCCCACCCCCTCCCTCTCATTCTAATCTGTGTACAGTCCTGAGGAATAATGATTTCGCTAATGATTGATGCAATGTCAGGAGTTAGTGTATACCTGTCTCCCAGACAAATAATCCCTGTGTATTATGAGGCGGTGACAACCTGCTCACTGAACTTTCTGCTTTGGCCATGGATCTGGTGCGCTGACAGCGGTCTGTGGTCATGATGATAAAAAGGCATTCATTCCATGCTTTTCATTCTTTTCAGTAAAAAAAAAAAAAAAAAGAAGAAAAAAAAAGAAGTATTATTTTATTCATTTATTTATTTATTTATTTTACGTCACAAACTGGTTGTACCTTCCTAGTCTTTATTCTTCCTGAACAGCTTTGGACCGTTCCTTGTATTCTGTGCTGCATATTTATGAAATGTTCCGTTACTGGCATGGCTCATTTATTGCCTTTGGTACAAACCTCGGCTTCATTTCCATATTGTCCTGGCTGGGATTGAATGTGTGTGTGTGTGTGTGTGTGAGTGTGTGAGAGAGAGTGTGATGGTTGTGTGTGTGTGTGTGTGTGTGTGTGTGTGTGTGTGTGTGTGTGTGTGTGATTCTGTTTGTCTGTGTCCGTGTGTGTGTGTGTGTGTGTGTGTGTGTGTGTGTGTGTGTGTGAGCATTTAGGACAGTGTGAGATGAGACAGTGTGTACTTGTGTGTGTGTTTGCATGTGTGTGTGTGCACATATGTGCATGTGTGTGTATGTACACACGCATGTTTTATGTGTGTGTGAATATGAGTGAGTTTGTGTGTGTGTGTGTGTGTGTGTGTTCACGTGCACACGTGTGTGTCTTTGTGTGTGTGTGTGTGTGTGTGTGAGTGAGTGCACGCATGTGTGTGTATGTGAGTGAGCATGTGTATGTGTGTGTGGGAATATGAGTGAGTGAGTGTATGTGTGTGTGTGTGTGTGGGTGGGTGGGTATACATGCACTCACCCTGACAATCCAAAACTGGCTTGGCCTGTTTGGTGTATACCTGTCCATACAATCTGGGTGTCTACCGCAGGAGGAACGGTAGCACAGCCACTGGGGGCAGTGAGGGTGCCTTATGAGCACAAGTGAATCAAACAGGTTTTTTTTTTTTCTCTCTTTTTGTTACCTGGACCTTTTTTTTTTTTTTTTTTTTGTCTTTCAGCGCCACTCCCCTTTCGCTGCTGTTTTCACAATGGTTTTCATTGTTCCAGTCTTTTGTCTTAGAATCTGGCTTCTCTGTTATTCTTTCACAATAGGCAGTCTGTTGTGTATATTCAGAAACAAAAAGTTCTTTTTATATTATTTTACGATTCTTATTCCAGTTTGTCTCTATTGTTTCTGTATTGGTTTGGGGAGGCGGAGGGGTGGGTGGGTGGGTGGGTGTGGGGGCGGCGGTAAGAGAGAGAGGGAGGGGGAGAGAAAGAGGGGGGATGGAGAGGGAAAGAGACAGAGGGCAAGAGAAAGAAAGAGAGAGAGAGGGGGGAGAGAGAGAGAGAGAGAGAAGGAAAGAGTATGAGAGAGAAAGAGAGAGAGAGAGAGAGAGTATGAGAGAGAGAGAGGGTCAGTACAAACACCAGTCAACGATTCCAGACCTGTCATCACATCAGTGACCAGAGACAAAAGACTTGCAGTCAGCAGAGCATGAAAATGTCCCACTGCCCAAGTGTAATGTTGTGCCGTGTTGATGTGTTTGACGGTGGTTGGCAAGTCAATGGAATCGATAGTCCCCTGCAGGCTAATGGGATGACATAGCTTGCCAGGGCCTGTGACACTGGTCTGCATGGTTACCGTAACCTGGGACCCTGTTTAGAAGCTGTGTCAGCCCAGCCGTTTTGGGGGGCAGGGAGAGAATGGGGAGTTGGGGGGTGGGGTGGTGGCAGGTGGGACGACTGCTCATGTGTGTGTGTGTGTGTGTGTGTGTGTGTGTGAGAGAGAGAGAGAGAGAGAGAGAGAGCGAGCACGTTTGTAAGCGCTATATGATACTGATAATGATGACTATGATGATAATGGTAATAATGCTAATGCTAATGATTATGATGATGATGATTATAGTGATGATAATGATGATAATGCTAATAATGCTATTAATAATGATGATGATAGTAATAACTGTAATGATGATAATAGTGATAAATAATGATAGATAAATAATAACAACAATAATGATGATGATAACACTAAAGAATTTTTCTTAAATGAGAAGAAATTTTTAGGCAGTACTCTTATACATACATACAGAAAAGAAGAAGAAGAAGAAGAAATTTTTATGCAGCACTATAATACATACATACATACATACAGAAGAAGAAGAAGAAGAAGAAATTTTTATGCAGCACTATAATACATACATACATACATACAGAAGAAGAAGAAGAAGAGGAAGAAGAAGAAGAATATTTTTTTATGCAGCACTATAATACATACATACATACATACAGAAGAAGAAGAAGAAGAAGAGGAAGAAGAAGAATAATAAATTTTTATGCAGCACTATAATACATACATACATACATACAGAAGAAGAAGAAGAAGAGGAAGAAGAAGAAGAATATTTTTTTATGCAGCACTATAATACATACATACATACATACAGAAGAAGAAGAAGAAGAGGAAGAAGAAGAAGAAGAAGAAATTTTTATGCAGCACTATAATACATACATACATACATACAGAAGAAGAAGAAGAAGAGGAAGAAGAAGAAGAATATTTTTTTATGCAGCACTATAATACATACATACATACATACAGAAGAAGAAGAAGAAGAGGAAGAAGAAGAAGAAGAAGAAATTTTTATGCAGCACTATAATACATACATACATACATGCAGAAGGAGAAGAAGAAGAAGAAGAAGAAATTTTTATGCAGCACTATAATACATACAGAAGGAAGCTCTAAGCACTTTACAAATCCAGTACTTAGAATGAATCAAGTGAGCACATAACACAAAGCAGAAACATATAACAGTCACAAAAAGCACAACCAGCAATATGAAACACTCACACACAAAGTTAAGATTTACACATATGTTAAAGAGCACAGGTTAGATTTGGATACAAGGGATTTATAAAATGGTAAAATAGAATACAGGAAATTAGGGGTGAAAGGGGTAAAAATCAGCAATCATTCAGCCGTTTGAACCGTTCAAACCACACCACCACCACCCATCCCCACCTTAGTTCTCTCCACTCTCCCACCACACACACACTTGAATTGCCATAAATCTGAGACAACAGCACAAGCTGTGCTGTGACGGATATATTCTTTTTATGAAAGAGGTGAGTTCTAAGGGTTGCTGTGAAGGTAGATAATCCAGTTGCTTGTCTGAGAGCAAGAAGGCAGACTAGAACACCATTAACTCTCTCCATACGAACGGCGAAAGAGACGACGTCAACAGCGTTTCAGCCCAATTACCATCATCAAAATATTGCAAGCGGAAGGCTCTTATACTGAAGACGTGAATGTTGACAAAGAATACCACAATTCTGACGACGGAAGCTAAAGGTTGGGTCATTCAGACACCCACTGGACATCCGAGGGGTCTGTGTGGAGGAGAAGAGAGGACTGGCCGTACTGAGTGAGTTAAAAGCCGGATGAAGTTACTGGTTAGTTAGTATACTGTTTAAAGCCGGATGAAGGTACTGGTTAGTTAGTATACTGTTTAAAGCTGGATGAAGTTACTGGTCAGTTAGTATACTGTTTAAAGCTGGATTAAGTTACTGGTTAGTTAGTATACTGTTTAAAGCTGGATGAAGTTACTGGTTAGTTAGTATACTGTTTAAACAGGATGAAGTTACTGGTTAGTTAGTATACTGTTTAAAGCTGGATGAAGTTACTGGTTAGTTAGTATACTGTTTAAAGCTGGATGAAGTTACTGGTTAGTTAGTATACTGTTTAAAGCCAGATTAAGTTACTGGTTAGTTAGTATACTGTTTAAAGCTGGATGAAGTTACTGGTTAGTTAGTATACTGTTTAAAGCTGGATGAAGTTACTGGTTAGTTAGTATACTGTTTAAAGCCGGATGAAGTTACTGGTTAGTTAGTATGCTGTTTAAAGCTGGATGAAGTTACTGGTTAGTTAGTATACTGTTTAAAGCTGGATGAAGTTACTGGTCAGTTAGTATACTGTTTAAAGTTGGATGAAGTTACTGGTCAGTTAGTATACTGTTTAAAGCTGGATGAAGTTACTGGTTGGTTAGTATGCTGTTTAAAGCTGGATGAAGTTACTGGTTAGTTAGTATACTGTTTAAACCTGGATGAAGTTACTGGTTAGTTAGTATACTGTTTAAAGCTGGATGAAGTTACTGGTTAGTTAGTATACTGTTTAAAGCTGGATGAAGTTACTGGTTAGTTAGTATACTGTTTAAACTGGATGAAGTTACTGGTTAGTTAGTATACTGTTTAAAGCCGGATGAAGTTACTGGTTAGTTAGTATACTGTTTAAAGCTGGATGAAGTTACTGGTCAGTTAGTATACTGTTTAAGGCTGGATGAAGGTACTGGTTAGTTAGTATACTGTTTAAAGCCGGATGAAGTTACTGGTCAGTAAGTATACTGTTTAAAGCTGGATGAAGTTACTGGTTAGTTAGTATACTGTTTAAAGCCGGATGAAGTTACTGGTTAGTTAGTATACTGTTTAAAGCTGGATGAAGTTACTGGTCAGTTAGTATACTGTTTAAAGCTGGATGAAGTTACTGGTTAGTTAGTATACTGTTTAAAGCTGGATGAAGTTACTGGTCAGTTAGTATACTGTTTAAAGCTGGATGAAGTTACTGGTTAGTTAGTATACTGTTTAAAGCTGGATGAAGTTACTGGTCAGTTAGTATACTGTTTAAAGCTGGATGAAGTTACTGGTTAGTTAGTATACTGTTTAAAGCTGGATGAAGTTACTGGTTAGTTAGTATACTGTTTAAAGCTGGATGAAGTTACTGGTTAGTTAGTATACTGTTTAAAGCTGGATGAGGTTACTGGTTGGTTAGTATACTGTTTAAAGCTAGATGAAGTTACTGGTTAGTTAGTATACTGTTTAAGGCTGGATGAAGGTACTGGTTAGTTAGTATACTGTTTAAAGCCAGATTAAGTTACTGGTTAGTTAGTATACTGTTTAAAGCTGGATGAAGGTACTGGTTAGTTAGTATACTGTTTAAAGTTGGATGAAGTTACTGGTTGGTTAGTATACTGTTTAAAGTTGGATGAAGTTACTGGTCAGTTAGTATACTGTTTAAAGCTGGATGAAGTTACTGGTTAGTTAGTATACTGTTTAAAGCTGGATGAGGTTACTGGTCAGTTAGTATACTGTTTAAAGCCGGATGAAGTTACTGGTTAGTTAGTATACTGTTTAAAGTTGGATGAAGTTACTGGTCGGTTAGTATACTGTTTTAAACTGGATGAAGTTACTGGTTAGTTAGTATACTGTTTAAAGCTGGATGAAGTTACTGGTCAGTAAGTATACTGTTTAAAGCTGGATGAAGGTACTGGTTTGTTAGTATACTGTTTAAAGCTGGATGAAGTTACTGGTTAGTTAGTATACTGTTTAAAGCTGGATGAAGTTACTGGTTAGTTAGTATACTGTTTAAAGCCGGATGAAGTTACTGGTCAGTAAGTATACCGTTTAAAGTTGGATGAAGTTACTGGTCAGTAAGTATACTGTTTAAAGCTGGATGAAGTTACTGGTTAGTTAGTATACTGTTTAAAGCTGGATGAAGTTACTGGTTAGTTAGTATACTGTTTAAAGCTGGATGAAGTTACTGGTCAGTTAGTATACTGTTTAAAGCTGGATGAAGTTACTGGTTGGTTAGTATACTGTTTAAAGCTGGATGAAGGTACTGGTTAGTTAGTATACTGTTTAAAGCTGGATGAAGTTACTGGTCAGTTAGTATACTGTTTAAAGCTGGATGAAGTTACTGGTTAGTTAGTATACTGTTTAAAGCTGGATGAAGTTACTGGTCAGTTAGTATACTGTTTAAAGCTGGATGAAGTTACTGGTTAGTTAGTATACTGTTTAAAGCCAGATTAAGTTACTGGTTAGTTAGTATACTGTTTAAAGCTGGATGAAGGTACTGGTTAGTTAGTATACTGTTTAAAGTTGGATGAAGTTACTGGTTGGTTAGTATACTGTTTAAAGCTGGATGAAGTTACTGGTTACTTAGTATACTGTTTAAACTGGATGAAGTTACTGGTTAGTTAGTATACTGTTTAAAGTTGGATGAAGTTACTGGTTAGTTAGTATACTGTTTAAAGCTGGATGAAGTTACTGGTTAGTTAGTATACTGTTTAAAGCTGGATGAAGTTACTGGTTAGTTAGTATACTGTTTAAAGTTGGATGAAGTTACTGGTTGGTTAGTATACTGTTTAAAGCTGGATGAAGTTACTGGTTGGTTAGTATACTGTTTAAAGCCGGATGAAGTTACTGGTCAGTAAGTATACTGTTTAAAGCTGGATGAAGGTACTGGTTAGTTAGTATACTGTTTAAAGCCAGATGAAGTTACTGGTTAGTTAGTATACTGTTTAAGGCTGGATGAAGTTACTGGTTAGTTAGTATACTGTTTAAACTGGATGAAGTTACTGGTTAGTTAGTATACTGTTTAAACTGGATGAAGTTACTGGTTAGTTAGTATACTGTTTAAAGCCGGATGAAGTTACTGGTCAGTAAGTATACTGTTTAAAGCTGGATGAAGTTACTGGTTAGTTAGTATACTGTTTAAAGCTGGATGAAGTTACTGGTCAGTTAGTATACTGTTTAAAGCTAGATGAAGTTACTGGTTAGTTAGTATACTGTTTAAAGCCAGATTAAGTTACTG
>NC_134876.1:53212437-53307437 GCF_041734735.1 Babylonia areolata | reverse complement strand
GAGGAGAGGGGAGGTGCGCTTCAAAAGCAGGAGCGTTGTTAAGTGAATCATTGATTGTTTAGGTGCTCGGGTTATTGCACAGTAACCAACTGCGTGTGATTGCCTGGAGACTACTAACACACTATTAGAGTTTCATGAAATATATTGCTGTGATAATGCTTTTGGATTTTCTTCTTGAACCGCTTCTTTCCTGCTTTTGGAAAAAAAAAAAAAAAAAAAAAAAAAGTTTTTAATTTTTTAGAAGGGAGTTCAAGATGAAGAAGTTTGGGGGGTGGAGGGGGGGATGGGTATTGAGATAAGCTTTCGTTTGCTGATAAATGGTTATAAATATGTCTGAATCTGGCCAGGACTTAACGATTATTGTCATCAGTAGGGTGCTTAGTAGTAGGCGGTGTCCTGTGTATATTGAATCAGAGCATGTACACCTCACCTGAACACCACTGAAGTGACTCCCTTTGGTGTGTGGCCTCCTGGTCACCTAACATCAATGGTTCCCTGTGGACTGGTGGCAAATGCACACACACACATGCACGCACACACACATGCATGCACGCACATCTATCTGTCTATCAATCTATTTTTATGTATATATATGTATTGCGAGAGAGAGAGAGAGAGAGAGAGAGAGAGAGAGATCTGTATAATATATGCACACACAGGAAGGGCATTGAAAATATTCAGTCTTTAATTGAATGCACAGTATGTTGCATAACTCACAGAACTGTCAACATTGTTGACAGACATCCAGTCCTGGCTGCACTCACCCACCTATGCAGACAGGCGTATTGAGCACAGCCCCTGTCAGTATTGTACATCCCTGGCTCCTTCACTGCGTGTTGTGTGGGCAGTGAGGAATCTGTTGGTTCCTTCGCAGCCTGATAACCTCTGTTCTGTCCATTGTGCCGGCAAATTCAGCATTGTCAGCGCCCTCCCCCCCCCTCTCTCTCTCTCCCTCTCTCTCTCAAGGACAGATTGGAAGAATAGGCAATGCCTAAAATCTTAATCCTTGAATAAAAACGTTTTGAGTTCTCTCTCTCTCTCTGCCTGCTGACTGTTGGAGTGTGACCGTCGTCAATCACATTGTAACCTCTCTCCATACACCGCCCCTTTGTGAAGGTGAATCATACAGGTCTTCAACAGCCGGTCACGCTTTGTGCATTCACAGCCAAGATCATCAATAACCCCTTTTGGGGCTCTTTCCTCCCCCCCCCCACCCCTAGCTGTCGTTCCTTCCAGCAATGTTGGCTTGAATGCTGTCTGGTGCCATTGGTGGCGTTCAGAATGAGAATGGTGATTATAAGTATTTGAGTGGTAGAATTCCAAGGAAAGATTTGAAAGAGAAGTGTATATATTGATCAACAGAGTATCTATGTGCTTGTGAAGAAACTGGTCTGCAGATTTTGATGAGAGCAGGGAGTGAAGGGTTAGGGTCAGCATTTTCAGTCAGTGTGGTCGAGTGTTTGAATGGCTCGGCACCTTGAATGTTGTGGGGATTATATATATATATATCTTCTTTTTTATGCATGCTGAGATTCAGCGTTGGTGTCTTGTGTATGATTACCGGGTCTGTGAGTGTCTCCTTTCATACGTCTCACATTCCCAGTTATGACGCTCAGGGCCTGGTGAGACATGAAAAGCTATTGTGCGAAGTGGAGTGTGCGGTTTTGGGGCAGCGGAGCAGACGCAGGGCTACAAGTGAATACATGCCTGTGCTGTGACACATACTGAAACATACTGCATTGCAGGCACTGTCAGCTACAGGTGCATACACAATGTTTGATGCACGTATATTTTTGTGTATTTGCATGTGCAGGTAAACACACACTCAGTCAAAGGTGCACAAACATCCACACACACACATGCACACATGCACTCTCTCTCTCTATCAATCTCTCTCTCTCTATCCCTCTTCTCAGTGAAAGGCAAATGAATAGTCGGTTCATAAATTGTGTTTTCGCGCACACATATTGGCATGCACACACATACCCTCACATGTGCACATACACAGATACCGACATAACACACACACACACACACACACACACACACACACACACACATATATATAGGTGCATGCACATGCAAACATACATGCACATGCACGCATGTGCATATACACATACTCATATTACCAATGTACATTGAAAAAAACTGTCGGTCTGTCTATCTATCTGTCTATCTACCTGTATATCTGCGTATCTATCTGTATGTATGTACACACACACACACACACACACACACACACACACACACACACACATACATATATATATTTATACATATGTACAAGGAATTTACACTGTCTTGGTCTCTTTGGCTCCTCTCCTTGAAGAAAGCACTGAGGTAAATACCAAGACCGGTAAAATATGAAAATATCAACAACAGTAGACTTGGCATTCTTTAAATCTTGTAATTTTAAAAGCAGCAAAAATTCTCACTGTATAAACAGCTTCTTCAGGCAAGGGAACAGCTGTATGTGTGTGTGTGTGTGTGTGTGTGTGTGTGTGTGTGTGTGTGTGTGTGTGTGTGTATAGAGAGAGATATTTAAAAAAGCATCCACCTTGCCATGTCCAGGAGGGGAAGGCATGTCGACAGCAACAGGAGGGCAGCAGCAGCAGCAGGAGCAGCAGCAGACAACAGCTGATGTGGACAAGGAGGAGGAGGACCTGTACCTGCTGAACGAGATCCTCAACGCCCCCTCCACTGGGGAGGACGACTTCACGCAGGAGTGGCAGGCCGTGTTTGGCGCCCCCATGACCATCCCCACGCCCAACACCGTGCCGGCGGAGAGGGACCCCTCGCACCGCCAGGCCGAGTTTATGCCTTCGTCCTTGCTGGACACCCAGTTACTGCCGTCTTCCTTAATTGGTCTGAGTGAAGGTGAGGAGGTGTGTTTGTGTGTGTGTGTGTGTGTGTGTGTGTGTGTGTGTGTGTTTGAAGTGCTGTCTGTGGGATATGTTGAGTTGTTGTTATTGTGTTGTTGCATTTTGTTGTGTTGTGTGTTGTTGCATAGTATTGCGCTGTTTTGATGTATTGTGTTGTATTGCATTTCACTGGATTACGTTTTTTCGTGACCACAGATATCTGTGGATGAAATCTGTGTTTCTTTACATGGAGGGTGTGTGGCCACAGTGCAGCTTCTCCCCTTTTTTCTGTCTGCAGTTTGTATTTGTTTTCCGATCAAAGTAGATTTTTTCTACAGGATTCTGCCAAGGATAATCCCTTTGTTGTTGCAGGTTCTTTTATGTGCAGTAAGTGAAAAACTAACATCCAGACCACCACTCAAGGTCTAACGGAAGAGGGGGTAAAAATCGCAGTCCAGTGTGGGACACCAGCCTGCACATTTCAATGCTTTTTATTTAGAAACTTGAAATCCCAAAGGCAAAGATAAAAAACCAAAAACAACAATGACAAACGGAATACACACACAGACACACAATACTGAGAAAATACCGAGAAAAATGTGTTTCTTCATTTTCAATGACAGACCGAAAAAACACAAACAAAACACCGAGAAAATACTGAGAAAAATGTGGTCCTTCATTTTCTGGTTTACTTTGTGGATGGTCATTCCATGGACACAGGTAGAGAGGGGGGCGGTGTGGGGAGGAGAGTGGTGGTAGGAACGACGCCAATCTCTGCAGTCCAGCAGCCCCTGTCCATGCCAGGACCTGGGTCGCTGTCAACACCCACATCACAGCCACCACCACCACCACCACCGGGAAAACGTGGGGAGACACTCGCAGTGCCACAACCACCACTTCCAGCGAAGGTTGGCTTTGGATAATTTTTGTGTGTATTGTTGTGTTGGTGAGTGTTGGGTTATGTTTGGGTGTGGTGTTGCGTTTTATTTTTCAGTGCATCTTTCAGAACGTTGTTATGTTGGTGAGTGCAAGTTTCATTTGGGTTTAACGTTGACACCCACCCCATGTGATATGACCAATGGGGATAACCTTCTAGGAAATATGGGGGACCAGTCTAACACTACACTGACACACCAGAACAACGACAGCGTGAGACAGTGCAGCGAAGATGCCAATTTTCAAAATGTGATTCGGTCTCTGTCTGGACAGTGTCTGGACAGTACATGTTGAGGCTGATATTGATAGTGGGTTTGTAAGGTTGGGAGTGGGGATGAAGGGAAATGGTTCTCAGGAACCTAACCTCACTGCTGCTTTGTTGGTGTGTCTGTGTGAGTGAATGAATGGAGTTTTGTCTTGTTCACTTTAGGGGGTAGTGGGGTGGGGGTGGTGGGTCTTGTTCAGACTAAGCTTTTATTGTCATCAGTGAAGGCCTAGTAGTTGGTGTCCTAAGTATGTTGAATCAGAACAAACACTACTGAACACCACCAAAGTGATTCAGCAGCAGTGCGGGGTCTTCTTTGGTGTGTTACCTCCTGGCTACCTGACATCAATAGCTCCATGTGGGCTGCTGATGCTGTGATCTGTGACAGATGAACCCAGGTGTTGCTGTGTAATGGGGACTTGGAATGAGCGGCACAGGAGTAATGCCACTGAAACAGCACCAATGATGGGACAGCAAACAAACAAACAAAAAAGAAAACCAAAAAAGTTTTGTCTTGTTTAAACCAACTCCTGGTGTTAGTGCGTCTTTGGTCATGTGAGGTGCCTGATACCCATTTCCTAAAAGTTGTCAAAGGTCTGGACTATAGCTGTGTGTTTGGACAGCTACATGACAGTGAGGAAACTCTGTTGCATGTATTTCTTTGATTGTATTGTTCAGAGGTTTGTTTTATCAGGTGTTCTCACTGTGGACAGGGAGTGTGTTTTGATGCGTGTGAGTTCTTTGTGCACACGGCCTTATGGACTGCGAGAGGGTCCTTGGTTTCTGTTTCAGTTTTCCAAGGAGGGGTCACTGCATTGGGACAAAACCATACGTGCCACATCACATCTGCTAGGCAGATGCCTTACAGCAACATAATCCATATGCTAGTCAGGCCTTGAGTGCATGCATAAAATTATATTTGTGTATCAATCAGAGTGGATTTCTTCTTTGCCAGAGGTTAACACTTATGTTGCCATGGCTTTTCAGTCTGCCAAGTGCACGCTGCACACAGGACTTCAGTTTATCATCTCATCCGAATGACTAGATGTTCAGTTTAATTTTCCATTCAGATTTGGGAGAAAGGGCGAGGCCGAGATTCAGACTCAGACCCTCAAGGACACTATTGGCAGATACGTGTCTTAACCATTTTGCCACCTTCCTCCAGGGTCCTTGGGTTTTATATTTTATTTCTGTTGGGTATCCTGTTCTGCATTCCCACTGTGTTGTGTCACTTCTAATTATCATTACTGAAAAATCATTGATGAACTTGTGGGGAGGAGGGGTTTATTGAGGGCTCTGTGTGTGTGTGTGTGTGTGTGTTTGCCTTTGAATCCCATTTGTCTAGCATTTAATCCAGCCTCAGATGGTGAGATAAGAATTGAAGAAGATGTAAGATCTGATGTGTGTGGCACTGTTGTCACAGTGGTGGGTTGCTGTCCGTTTTACAGGAGCACCAGAAGAGGGACATGACGGAGTGGTTCAGCCTCTTTGCCGACCTTGACCCGTTGTCCAACCCAGACGCCGTAGGTCGTGAATCAGTTGATGTGATGGAGAACCTCTAAGTCAGTGTGGAAGGGATGAAATAGCCACGAAATGTAGTTCTTTGAACTTGAGATAAATACAGCAAGATGGTGTTTATTTTCTGTAACTTAAAAGAGCTAGATGTTTATTGTAGATCACCGATCAATATCCTCCAGTGCCTTCAAAGAGTGGCGCTTTAACAATGTTGCAAGATAGTTTATTGTACTTGAAGTATTCTTTGAAAGGTATCCATTACTCTCTCTGCTGTTTACTGTCTAGTTTATTGTACTTGGAGTATTCTTCGAAAGGTATCTATCACTCTCTTTGCTGCTCACTGTCTAGATAGTTTATTGTACTTGAAGTATTCTTCGAAAGGTATCCATTACTCTCTCTGCTGTTTACTGTCTAGATAGTTTATTGTACTTGAAGTATTCTTTGAAAGGTATCCATTACTCTTTCTACTGTTTACTGTCTAGTTTATTGTGCTTGAAGTATTCTTTGAAAGGTATCCATTACTCTTTCTACTGTTTACTGTCTAGTTTATTGTACTTGAAGTATTCTTTGAAAGGTATCTATCACTCTCTTTGCTGTTTTTTACTGTCTAGATAGTTTATTGTGCTTGAAGTATTCTTTGAAAGGCATCTATCACTCTCTTTGCTGTTTACTGTCTAGATAGTTTATTGTACTTAAAGTATTCTTTGAAAGGTATCTATCACTCTTTGCTGCTTACTGTCTAGTTTATTGTACTTGAAGTATTCTTTGAAAGGTATCTAGCACTCTCTTTGCTGTTTACTGTCTAGATAGTTTATTGTACTTGAAGTATTCTTTGAAAGGTATGTATCACTCTTTGCTGCTTACTGTCCAGATAGTTTATTGTACTTGAAGTATTCTTTGAAAGGTATCTATCACTCTGTTCTGTTTACTGTCTAGATAGTTTATTGTGCTTGAAGTATTCTTTGAAAGGTATCTACCACTCTCTTTGCTGCTTACTGTCTAGATAGTTTATTGTACTTGAAGTATTCTTTGAAAGGTATCCATTACTCTTTCTACTGTTTACTGTCTAGTTTATTGTGCTTGAAGTATTCTTTGAAAGGCATCTATCACTCTCTTTGCTGTTTACTGTCTAGATAGTTTATTGTACTTAAAGTATTCTTTGAAAGGTATCTATCACTCTTTGCTGCTTACTGTCCAGATAGTTTATTGTACTTGAAGTATTCTTTGAAAGGTATCTATCACTCTGTTCTGTTTACTGTCTAGATAGTTTATTGTGCTTGAAGTATTCTTTGAAAAATATCTGTCATTCTCTCTGCTGTTTACTGTTTTTGTAACCCACCGTTCTTGCTGCTTTTGAGTATCTGTCTTTACAGACTGGTGTGGTGTTACCTCCTTGTTGAAAGATAGTTTGCACTTTGTAACATTCAAAAACCAAGAATGGCGAGGGGACCCGGTATTATTCTTCAATTGTAGTTGACGCTAAAAATTATCCGTCATGTAAGCTTTGGCTGGTTTATGGTTCAGTGTATGCACGCATGTATGTGTGAGTTTGTGGTTTATGGAGTCTTTCAAAGAACTTTTTCCTGATTGTGAGCTGTAGAAAGTATCTTAGATTAGTTGCACCCATGACACCAAATGAACATTTTCAGCATGAAATTTTTGGATATTAATAAGGATTAATCAGTTACTAAGAGGTCCAGGCCTGCAATATTTGAATAAAGAAGCGATGCCAATTTTCCTGATTTTGTCATATTTTGTTACTGTTATTTTCAGTTTGTTCTGATGTTATGCTTGTGTCAAGTATTTCAAGTTAATTTTTGGTGAGCTTGGGTCAACTACCTTTGTTCTTGCGAACCACTTGGTAGATTTGTGATGCATGTGGCGTACTGAGCATGGATTGGGGTAGTGAGTCACTACACTACTGTGTAAGCAAATATTGTTTGTTTGCCAAAGTAACTGAGAGTTTATGTGTTCCTAAAAAAATTCAGAACGCTCCGATAAAGTTTCAGATTGTTTTTTAAAAACAGTTCAGATGGGTTGGCATCTCTAAGTGTTATTTGCAACTGATATGTAAGGATTACTGCTTCCTTATAGCATGTGCTTTAAGTTTAGACCAAAGTTTTAAACAATTATTTTTTAAATTTTGTATAATTTGTTAAATTGAACCACTCAAGCTGCATTCAACAATTCTTGACGTAGTATCCTGAAAAAAAAAAAAAAGAATATTGTTCAACAGAATCCAGGGTTATCAAACAAAGGTAACATGATCTCCCTGACATAAAAAGATATTGATGTTTAGACCATAATTTGCGCGGTATTGTTTAGACCATAGTTTGCGCCTGTCCATGAAAACTTGTGTAGACATTGAAGTCTCGAGTCTCAGTAATATGAACATAACATTAATATGTGTGTGCTTTTCAGTTTACTTTCTTTTGTGACAAAGAAGCACTTTTCTTTTTTTGTTGTTTGTTACAAAGTAGTAATACTACTTGGTCAATGCTAATGAGATGCTACAATCATGACAATAACCATGTGCAATATATTTCAGTTTGTAATCAGTAAAATGAACATGTGCAATATATTTTAATATGTAATCAATATAAATTAAGTTTACCCATTGCATGCTTGTATTAAAATTTTTCTATTAATTTTTTTGGTTCCTTATATTCAAAAGTTTAATATTTTCCTTTTCTTTCAAAGTGTATGTTTATCCTGGAATAGATTTTGTGATTCACACATCTGTTTTTGTTGTTTTCACATGTAGTTTTGAAATGCCAAAAAAAAAAAAAGGAAGTTATTTTTACATTGTGAACCGGTGTTGTGTATTGGGCCCCTGTGGTAATGTTGGGGCCTCTTTCAGTTTAAGTAGTATCCCCCCTTTCTGGAAATTCCGTGCAAGAAATTTCCTCATTTCTGTCACACACTTTATGACATTTCCATTTTTTTTTTCATCTCTCCCTTCTACTTTGCTGATCCATTGGTCTGTAATTTTCCTGTAAATTTAAATTGGGCATTCTTACTATGTTGTATTTTTTGTGTGTACCAAGGACATGAGTTGCCTGCTGGCATTTTTGTATTTGTATTATATTTGTATTCATATTACTCTTTTTGTCACAACAAATTTTTCTGTGTTTGGGCTGCTCTCCCCAGAGAGTGCGTCACTACACTGACAGCGCCACCTTTTTTTTTTTTTTTTTTTGCCTGCAATTTTATTTGTTTTCCTATTGAAGCGGATTTTCCTACAGGATTTGCCAGGGACAACCCTTTTGTTGCCGTGGGTTCTTTTATGTGCGCTAAATGCAGGCTGCACATGGGACCTTGGTTTATCGTTTCATCTGAATGATTAGCTTCCAGACCACCACAGGAGGTCTAGTGGAGGGGGAGAAAATACTGGTGACCGCTGGTGTGATTTGATTCAGTACGCTCAGATTCTCTCGCTTCCTAGGCTTGTATGTCAATTTTTGGCTGATGTGTTTGAGAACAGGAAACAGCCTTTCCTTGCTGATCCCATGTTTGTGCCAGCTGCACTGATGTTTGAAGTTCTAGGAGTGACATTACACATTTACAGAAATCCAAAGTATATGATGCATAATCTTTTTCTTTTGTTGTTTTTATTTTTTAAACTTGTAATCAAGGAGATGGGATTAAAGAAATCACTGAATATTGTTCAAATGTCAAAATGAGTGTTTCTGATCTTATTTGTTTAGTATGCGAGAGTTAATTTCTCAAGGCCTGAATAAGCGTGTTGGGTTACGCTGCTGGTCAGGCATCTGCTTGGCAGATGCGGTGTAGCGTATATGGATTTGTCCGAACGCAGTGACGCCTCCTTGAGCTACTGAAACTGAAACTAACGAGTTTCTGATCATATTTGTTAAGCATGCCAGAATGTCTAAATGCAGTGCTGGACAAAGGTTTTAATGATAAAGATTCAAAGGAAGCATATCAGGAGTCATCCTCAAATGAGAGGAAGAACACTTGGAAGACAGATCTGTGTCCCTGTTGACATGTCCCCACTATCTTAATGAGGTGTGCTTCCTTCCTTCATACAAGAAAAGCCCAGCATCAGTATAACAAATGTTTTAATAATCAGCATCCTCATTAATCATCACCACTGTGTAGCAGGTCTGTACACTGATCACATGACACACTTTGCTGGCAATGGACTTACCTCATGGGCAATGGTCAATGTTGGCATGCCATGGACTATGATGCACTGATGCAATGTGAAATGGTTTCTTCTCTCATCACACTCCATCCACCTCATTCACTGACTGCCCATTCACAAAGACATGAATAAAGAAGCATTTTCGGAGCTCTGATGGTGGGGCATGATGACCTGCTCCCAGGAAAGCTCCTGGAACACCAGTCTGTACTCACACTGATGTCCTCCTGTGTGTGATGGAGCTATGTACATATCATATAATTATGACAAACACTGTATTATCCCCATAGGTATTGCCCTCAATACAGAATGCACAGAGATATACTATTGCAAAATCAAGACTACTTCACATTAAATCAAGAGTTTGTTTTACAGAATGCATGGTGATATTGCAAAACCAAGGCTACCTCTGATTAAATCAAAAATCAATTCCAAGTGCTGTTGACAGAAACAGGCAAAGACAATGTGTGAAATGATGTGTGTGACAAAGCCTGGCTGTAAAAATGGGCAGGGAGAATACAAGAAAATGTTCTGATGATGTCCACTGCTGTCACTTGACTAGTTCTGCTTTCATGGTAGTTGATAATAATTCTGTTTGATACTCATGCATTCCAGTTTCATTAAACCAAAGATGCTGTATACTATGCAAGCAAGTCAACTGTATATGAGACATTTCTCAATTTCAGAGCACAGAAATTGCACAGAGAACTGATTCCTGAAGGCCTAGACAAGACACAACAATGCGATATCAACTTTAAAAAAAGAAAAGAAAAGAAGACAAGTCTTACAAATGAATCAATGACCAAACAAAGAGAAACAACACACTGCAATAACAACATTCTGAAAGGTGCACTGAAAGATGCACCGGAACACACAATAAAAGTAAATCTGAGCACAAGCCATCATCAAACACAAAAGCCCTGACACCATTAATTCAAAGCCGTGAAACAGAAGACCCGAACCAGACCACATCCCGAATCCATGCACAGTTCTCTCACACTGCTGGACCAGAAGTAAGGGGGTCTGACCACACCCACTGACAAGGTGACTGCCAGGGTCACATTCCACCATGTCCATTTCTCCAGCAACACCCTCAGTGTCTGGTCAGCCACAGCACCCCCATTTCTGACAATGCATTTCTTTCTGCTTCTTGTTGGTTGGAGCTCCTGTACCTTGTGAGTATCACTCTGCATGCTCACTTAGGATGACTCTACAGAGTTACTGATCCCTCATTAACCCCTTGACTGCTGCTGAGTGTGCTCGTCAGTGAAGAAAGTCACCTCCCAAAGACAAGCTGACAGGGCAGAATGTCAGTCACCATGCTCTATCTGGACTTCTTCCTCTTTGGACTGCATTGCTTTTGTTCACCAAAATCAATTACACTACTGAAAAGCACACAAAAATAGTTAACTCATGCAACAATGATCTTCCTTCACCAAGACTCAGCAGTCAAGGGGTTAAACTCCAGTTTTTCATATCTTAAAGCTTTACAATCATAATTACTGCATAAAAGACTACTGACCCTTTGATGAAAAACACACACAAAAAAAAAAAAAAGAAGAAGAAGAAAAAAAAGGGAGAAAAACATCTCTTCAAATAATTGTACACTGGTGCAACATAAATGATAATGAAACACATTAAATACAAATATACTTTACTTTTATGCAATTAATCTATCAAAAAAAAAAGAAAAGAAAAAAAAAAGAGAAAAAATAAAGAGAAGAAAATACATACAAAAATAACAACATTCATGAACATAGAAGAAGCAATTCTGGATGAAATGCCAGGATTATTATTGCGCTTGTTCTAGATATCAATATTTTGTTTCGTGGCATCAACTTACTTCTGACAAACTTTTCATTCACTGTGAAGCCCTCACCTCTGGGCATTGTAACACTGATACACACGCACACACACAAAATAAAAACAAAAACAAAAAAAACAACCAATAACCCAACAACAACAACAACAAACAAAACAAAAAAAAACCCACACACAGGCAGCACTCATATTTCTTCTAAAACTATCACTGGTGATGAAAAACTTCAAGCAGTCAGCATTTACCAGTATGAACACAGGAGCCAACATTGGACAAAACATAACATCTTACAGTCAATTCTCACCTGACTGTGTGGCCTTATGTAATTGAACAGGTCACTGCTTATGACTGGTAGTTTACCTAAATATGTTTAATCACTGCAATGGCAACGGCACACATACTAACTTCAGAGGCATAATAAGTGAACATAATTATTAATTCATGGTGTACTGACCACTATTATATTACAGAGTCCACCGTTTCTATCTTGTAGCTAAAAACCATGGAAAGAAAGCCACACAGTCTTTCCAAATCTTGCTGTGACAATGAAGTGGGTGATATTGCAGCTAGTACTGGAAATAAAATGCACACAAACAAACAGTATGGGCTGTTAAGTGTTAACATTTACAGATTTTGCCAGAAGAACGAAAGCTGTCATGTATACTGTTTTGTACTGATGGGATCTGAACGTCAAATGAATGCATGCTCTTCTGCCTGTAAGAGTATTATGATTTTGAAATTACTTCTGTCCTGCAGTCACCTGTCCTGAAGTCACTGATCCTGGGGCACCACTGATGACCTGGCAACAGGTTCTCTCTCTCTCTCCATGTTCGTTGTCTCTCTAAGGGTGTCATTCAGACCTGTTGATTTTGGGATATTGTCCTCTCATCTCTTTGTTCACTCTACATTTCCCACTTCTTTGCACTGTGTCTTGCAAGAATGTCTTAAAACAACTATCTTGTGATAAACCAGCTTGTGTTAGAGTGTGATCAATCTGATTGCATTGCCAACAGTTTGGTGAACGGTTTTTAAAAGCCACCTTGGTGTGCACTCTCCTTGCTGGGTCCTGTTAAAGCATCTCTCTATAACAATGCTCGATGACCAGATCAAGTGACACAGTGAAACATAAAACAAGCGAAACAATTGTATCACAAGGCCAAACTTTTCAACATGTGTTGCCACAACATTATACTGCTAACTGAAGTTGGAAATGGGTTTTTTATCAATGCAATGTTCACACCAATTTGGCTGTTATCCGTAAGTACAATGTTTAAAAATCCATTTAGACTACTTACAATGCACCTCTTTCATTTCCATTCTCTCTCTCAGACTTTACCAAACATTCATATGCCGAGTATTGTAAAATCTCAGTTTGACAATGTTCAAACACAACTGCTGCTTAACAAAATCTAAGTAACATACATCATCTTTACAAACATTGCATTCACAGTCATGAATAATTGCATGAACAAACTGACCACAAGAACAGTTTATAACAAACGTAGCTCATTATCATCATCATTTTTTTTTTCTTCTTTAAAGTGGTCTAGTCAATGTTTCACAATTTTTGCTAATGAAAATGGAACAATCTATGAATGGTGAGTTTTCCCTTACACACCAGTTACACTGACAGGTTCATGCACATCATCCAGTATTGGCCACAACACGAGTGGTGGGAAAGGACATAACTTTTCCACAGTAAAGTTTTGTGGTGTGATGTGTCTCAATGAGCAACTTCATTCATGACCTTACACATGACACTAACAATGAACCCAACAACCGTCTATTTTCATGATTTTTTGACTGACTGATTATACAGAGATTTGTTTTTTTTTTCATTCCAGTAAAAATTTATACATGGTTTTAAAGCCACACCAACAATTTGCAGCACTGTTGTCTGGCTTACCATAAGTATTGTACAATGTGTGAAATTCCTTCTCTAAACCCTGCTGACCATTTTGTATCTACTATCATGTACTGGTTAAAGGTTAAAGACTCCATAACCTTTTATGGCCATCACATTCATATTTATTCACCTTTTCTGGGGCTTAGCACAGTATGGTGGGACTGGATCTTCTCATTCCACCACTTTAACATTCCAATACATATGTCAGGTGCCTATTCACACCTGGGTGGCATTTACCAAGGACACAACACCATGCCAAAACTGGGCATTGAACTCTATCACTGGTGAACGCTGAATCAGAAGTCCAACACCTAATGGGTTCTGCCACGGCGCCTCCTCAGTGATGCTGCATGACAAGCCTCTACATCATCATCTCCATGCCTCTCAAGATATGTCCTTCAATAGTCATGCTATCACATTCCACATGCATATAATAACATGTTGATTTACACACATCACACTGAACATAAAAGCAAACTCATTTCACAAACTAAAATTCAAGAATGATCCTTTAGCATTCCAGAATGACAGAAGCCATGAAAGTCAATTATGGAACAGTCATGTTGTCAGTATCTCGAACTGACCTGATACTCTCTCTAAAGCCCACTTCTCTCTTCTTTTTACCTCCACAATGAAAGCTGCATAATGGATTTATCGATCCATCCTTTGCTGTCCACACATCCTTCAATCTGTTTCACAGCCCATACGTGGGAAGTGAAGGCAGAACGCAGTTTCCATGCCAAGTAAACCCTGCCTCAACACACACAAACACACACACTCTCCATGACTCTTCCTGGTGATGGCAGTCAATGTTTTCCCTCTTCCTTACAACAGCTGTGTACATATCACTGGGAAGTAGGAGAGGGGGAGGGAAGAAATAGGTGAAATCACAGAAACTGGACAGATACTGCTGCTTAGGAATCAGAACCATTCATTCTTGCCATCAAGAGTAAGACCACATGAGGACACTGGATAGAGTCAGTGACGGTTGAGAAGACATGCAGGGAGAACACGCACACATGAACACGCAGGCACACACTGTAAAAATCCGCTCAGCCCATGATAACACAGCATGTCTTTTGCACTTGCACCCCACACATATTTGCTCTTCAGTTGGAACATCCATGCATTCCCACCCACCACAAGCCAACAGGTCCACCCCATTGTGGACTGTTACACCAGCGTCTGGACACCACCTCCAGTCCTGGCTGTGTGTGTGTGAGGAGGGAGGAATCACACCCATCACTGCCACACACACCCTATGACACACTGCAGTACAGTGCAGGAACCTGCTGGCACACCCTTCATGTGAATTAGAAGAAAACAACAGCAACCCACCACTGTGCCCCCATACAGGGCCCCAAACATCAACAGTAACAACAGCAGTAGGGATCCTGGGCAACAGCCCAAACCATAACCAGTCCACCATGACAGCTTCTGCCAGCAAGCACAAGCCACCAGCACGACCGACCACCGAGGTGTGAGGGCTGTATCACCGTGGCTGTGAAGTTTATGGGATAACGATCCAGTGGTGAGGACCACTAGGGGGCGAAAGCTGTGTGACGAGGCCAGTCAGGGGATGACCTGAGTCACGACGGCTGTGGAGGAGGAGACGAGGGCCTAGTCGTGATGGGCGTCAGGGTCCAGGGGTGGGGGGGCGTCAGGCATGGTGGAGCGCATGGACCCCGCAGTCAGGTAACCCGCCACACTGGGGCCTGTGGGACCTGCCACACACAGCTTCATGTCAGCATCATGGACTGTTATAACACTGGTACTGACAGCACTGTTGCTAAGTATACAGGGCAGTCATGATAATGTCACTATCATGGACTATTATATCACTGGTACTGACAGTAGTGATGCCAAGTATAATGGACAGTCATGATAATGTCACTATCATGGACTATTATATCACTGGTACTGACAGTAGTGATGCCAAGTACAATGGACAGTCATGATAATGTCACTATCATGGACTATTATATCACTGGTACTGACAGTAGTGATGCCAAGTATAATGGACAGTCATGATGTCAGTATCATGGACTATTATATCACTGGTACTGACAGTAGTGATGCCAAGTACAATGGACAGTCATGATAATGTCACTATCATGGACTATTATATCACTGGTACTGACAGTAGTGATGCCAAGTATAATGGACAGTCATGATAATGTCAGTATCATGGACTATTATATCACTGGTACTGACAGTAGTGATGCCAAGTACAATGGCCAGTCATGATAATGTCACTATCATGGACTATTATATCACTGGTACTGACAGTAGTGATGCCAAGTACAATGGACAGTCATCGTAATGTCAGTATCATGGACTATTATATCACTGGTACTGACAGGAGTGACGACAAGTATAACAGACTGTCCTGATAAAGCTTTCATGTCACTGGCTTCAAGGCAAATCTATCTTAATCTGTATACTGTTTTAACCAATGTTTAACCATTTCGCTGCCAGGAAAATAAGATTTAAGTGAAATCTATTTGCCAGGGTTTTTTCACAAAAAGCGGGTATAAATTTTCAAAAAATTCTGAGCTCTTTGTTACTGGAGAAAGACCCATAAGTATATATTTTCTGAAAGGGAAATGAATAAAGAATACAAAACACATGATGTTTTCCCATTTTATATATTTTCAGTGACATGCTGTTGTTTTGAAATCAGTGTTTTGTTTTTTTGTCACATTTTCAACTTGTTCATTACAAACATTAGTCAGGTAATTTGCACTAAAATATAATATTTTCTGGACAAATGGATATCTGCACACACAAAATCATACTAGAACAACCACAAAATAAAAAAGAAAAGAAAAAGAAATATATATAATGCATTGTGACTTCTGCAAGTGATAATATGGATGTGAGGCAACGCCCCCTCAGTCTCCACCTCCCTCCTCTTCACCCATTTCACACACGGTCACTTTATCCAGATCTCATCAGACCGCGTTGGCCGAGTGCCAAGAAAATAGCTCACACTGTGTCCTGCTAAAAATTCGGTGACTTCTGTTGTCTGCTAGAGCTGAACAGCCGGCATCGCTCACTGACAGTCGTATCTTGGCCACTCTCTTGATTGCTCCCTTTATTTTCTATCAAATCGTCCTATAAATGTTCACCACTGTCTTCTCCTTCGAATTTATGCTTCAATTCTTTCTGAGCATCAGCTAAAGAAAGTAATCTTGGTTGATTTAGTTCGCCACGATCGCATGTCTTGAGCACGGAGTCAGTCCGACATTTTGTTGAGTGAGCGAGGAGAGGAGCCAGGCAAAGACTGCGGCCAGTAACCCAACCAAAACGTTCAAATAAAGGACTGCCTTATGACGCAGATGGTGTTTCTAGCTATGAATAGAATCTAGAAAGATTCCCCAAGCTAAAGCTACCAGCATTTTTGTCAACGAACTGAATGCAAAGCAGGGAAAAGTCAGAATATTTTGATGACAAGTTATCTCATCATTGTGGCAGCAAAGCGTACATGCTTTCCATGACGAGTTATCTCGTCATATAGCCAGCCTAGGAGTTAAACCAACCAAAAAAGATGCACACAACTCTATCTGTACACACACATCCATGCACACACAGCAAACCAACACAACAGCACACACAGCCCAACAGTTCAGCAGTCAAGTCCAACCTGTTCAATCACTGTCTTACCTGACAAAAATGATTAGTGTCAGTTACTCTCAACCTACCTTCCTTACAAGTGGTCAAAACTTCAATGAAAATTTCACAAACCTGAACAAAATGCCAAACATGAGAAATCTAATTGAGTCATTGGTACACTAAGGAAAAAGGCTGGCATTTTATTTTGTAGATCTTGATAAAAAGTGCTTATCTTTGGGCAGATTTTTATCAAAGACTGTTTTGGATGGCACAAATATTTCAAACGAAAAAAAAGGCTGACAGGTTCAGCTATGGGAAGAGACATATTTCTTGTAAGCAGACACTCAGTATGAATTCCCACAACCAACATGCACAATATAAATCCCCAAATATATGCACAATAAATATATCCTGAAAGCAGCCCTGAACCAGAGTCTGTTTTTCTGTATCTGTCAGCAGCTATCTCCATACACAACTTGTATTGTGTCTGTTAGTATCATAGGAACAACACAAATAAACCAAAATAATG
Organism: Babylonia areolata; assembly: GCF_041734735.1. NCBI lineage: Eukaryota > Metazoa > Mollusca > Gastropoda > Neogastropoda > Buccinidae > Babylonia > Babylonia areolata. The sequence goes on along the minus strand of NC_134876.1, from coordinate 53,289,826 downwards.
ATGATACAACAACAGGAAACCTACATCAGCTTTCTCTTCTATTACTATAGTGTCTGGTGATCAGTGTGGTTCTGTTTTTCCTGCAAAACTCACATGATTACAGTTACCCAAACCACACTTAAAACAAGGCAGACACTCAATGATCCTGCTACTTTCCATGAACTTGCACATATGCAGATAAATAAACACTGAGGAATCAATCCATCAACTTGCACATTGTTTGTCCATACCCATACATTCGGGGAAAAAAACAGGGTTCAGCCAATGATATATAACTTGTTCTCATGCCAACCTTTCAAAGCATCTATCCCAAAATGGCTTTTAAACTCTTGTCATATCTGATTTACACACTCACAAATAAACATTTCACAGGAACTGTATTACATAATGCAGTACATAACAACCATGTCTGCACTGAAGGTGGAGTGAGCAATGTCTTCACAAATAAACAGTATCACATACTATTCAATTCCAATTACAAGCTCTTATGCTCTCTCCCTAAACACACACACACACATACACACACATGTGCACACAGTGATGGAAAAAGAAAGCCTGCAAAAACATTCTGCAAAAGCTGAGTATTGCAAAGAATAAAATGTGATTAGAGCAAATAAAACATGATGAATAAACGTGCAATTCAAAACAAAAAAATCTGACATTTTAACCCATTTGACTCTGGGCAGATTACAGCCTCAGCAGCTTTTCCTGTCATGCTGATGCTGAAAAAATGCAGAAAATATACTGTTTTTCCTCCAAATTATGTGTGGAAACATCTGGAAATATTACAGAAGTTAGTTCCCTTTCCTTGCTGTTTTTGCATATGTAGGAACATGAAAACTGTTTTAATGAGACACATTTTGACACCAGAGCAATGTCTGGGTGCACGGCTCAATTTGTTAATTCTGTTCTGATGCCAGAAAGAATATTTGTGAAGTTTCATGCTGAAAAATGAAATACGGATGGCTGTTTATGACAGCAAATTATTTCATCACAGGAAAGGAAGAGACTAGCTCGTGTTAAAGTTTAAAAAAAATATTGAAAAAAAAAATAAAAAAAATCTTGCATTGAATGCATGCTAGATGGCACTGAAATTGGCACTAAACTTCTTATTTTATTCTCAGGAACTTTGAACAAATATTTGCAGATATTGCCCCCAACCCTGGAATTTCTGTTTAATTTGTTTTTTGTTTTTGTGGGAGGCAACAATTCCACAAATACAATGAACACTTACTCATTCATGATAACATTTATCAAATGACGACGTCAGTAGATTTATTAAAAGTGCCATGAAAGAATGTGGAAAATAGCAAAAGTTACAAAAAGCTTAACATCTGAGAGGTTACTTGTCATGCAAATAGAATCTGAAAATGACTTTTAAGAAAGAGAACATACCAAACAACACATCACACAAAGTTTTGCACACAGTCTTCAATCACTGGCATCCACAGCACACAGAACCACTGGCATGACGCACAAGTCTAAAAATGATCTGGCACTGGAACAAGGTAATGATAACACTGGGCATCATGAGTAACCAGCCCAATCAAAACTGCTTCAGAATTTCAAGAATGCTAATAAATAAAAGCAACAACAGGAAATGACCAAGAGCTTGAATGCTGGACCACACACACACACACACAAACAATTACAAAAAGACAGACTCACAAAAGCACACATGCCAACACTCAGTGTATGTTTGAAAGAGAAAAACTTATGACTTGGTCCAAATTTGAAAGTACCAAAGATCAATGCAGAACAAACTGATTTCATTTAAACCTCAAGTGAAATAGATTCTCAGCTGTATTCCAATTGTGGAAACTGGACTCCACCGTATTCCTCTTCCTGCACGTAGAGTGTTCAGCACAAGCAGGTTTGCATATAAGCTGAGCTGGGAAAAAATCTCCAAATTCAACACACCTGATGCTGTAAGGATTCAAATTTTCTGACATGCAGTACAGAGGCCAGGTGTGCTAATTGCTCACCTGCCCCAACCACTGAGACAAAGTGAGACCACATCCATCAGACCTCAGTTACCTGTGTAGGCAATAATTCATGGGAGCACACACTTTCATCATGCACCGCCCAAGAAAACAGCCCATAGCTGTGTAATGAATGGGATAAAAAGCCTTCATGGTTCACAAGTGATTCCTGCTCATTTCTTACCAAAAATGCAAAACACCCCTCGCACCCTCCAGCAGAAACTAACTGTGTGCCTGAGAAAGTGCAGGCCACACATACTGAAGAAAATGGCGCTTTAACCCTTTCAGTGCCAAGTCTATCTTAGCTCAGTGACAACTATTTTGCCAAGAGATGCTTTGGTCACAAAGGGTAATAACTATGAAAAGAATCATGGCATGCAAAGCAATAAAAGAAAGTGTATATAACCTATATTTCTTTGAAAATTTAACATAAATTTAATGATTTTGTGATAGGAAAATTCCTACAATGTGACAGATGGTAATTTCCATTCTGGGGCACTTTTTGCACACCGGAAAGGGATGGAAAATTCTGTCCTGGGGCACTTTTTGCACACTGGAAAGGGATGGAAAATTCTGTCCTGTGGCACTTTTTGCACACTGGAAAGGGATGGAAAATTCTGTCCTGTGGCACTTTTTGTATACTGAGAAGGGATGGGAAATTCTGTCCTGTGGCACTTTTTGCACGCTGGAAAGGGGTGGAAAATTCTGTCCTGTGGCACTTTTTGCATGCTGGAAAGGGATGGGAAATTCTGTCCTGTGGCACTTTTTGCATGCTGGAAAGGGGTGGGAAATTCTGTCCTGTGGCACTTTTTGCATGCTGGAAAGGGGTGGGAAATTCTGTCCTGTGGCACTTTTTGTACACTGAGAAGGGATGGAAAATTCTGTCCTGTGGCACTTTTTGTACACTGAGAAGGGATGGAAATTCTGTCCTGTGGCACTTTTTGTACACTGAGAAGGGATGGAAAATTCTGTCCTGTGGCACTTTTTGTATACTGGAAGGGATGGAAAATTCTGTCCTGTGGCACTTTTTGTATACTGAGAAGGGATGGGAAATTCTGTCCTGTGGCACTTTTTGCACGCTGGAAAGGGGTGGAAAATTCTGTCCTGGGACACTCCAGGGGTGACTGCTTCTCCCAACATCCTCACACCTGCTTTCCTCTCTGTGTCCATCATGTACACACTGACCATCTCACAATCCACACACACTTCACAACATCATCAGCCCCCATTCTCTTACAGCACCTACGTATCTGGTTTACAAGATGGACAGGTACAGACAAAACAAGCTGTGGGTTAGCTGTAACTCTGATAGCAAAGCATCAACACTCCTGCTTGCAGTATTCAATCCGTTATGTCAACAGTCATAAAAACTTTGTGAGGAGTTAAATGGAAAGGGGTGTGGGGTGGGGGGGGAATGGTCATCCCTGGTGATACACATGCACCATGAAACTGCATGCTATGTTACCTGTGTTGGCGGCAAACTCTACACAGAACCAACAGTAAAACCACATGTCAGTTCACCTTTAGCCATGTCTCAGGAAAGGACAACCAAACCTTGGTACTGATGACAATGTATGGAACACACACACAAGAAATCTGAAACCATCCCATTACCCTTTTCCACCAGGAATTTGCAAAAGAGAGATTCTTACAGAAAGGCATTCCTACAATCTACCTTTCTCTTCTCCCCACTTCTTAAAAAAGAAGAAGAAATATGATAAAGACAAAAAAACAACCCCCCTTGCCCCCCAAAAACAACAACAAAATCTATCCTACACCAACCCATACTACAAAATAAAAAAGGATGACAAACACATAAAAGAAATAACTACAGCAAAAATGGTGCACACGATTATTAGCAAAGATGGTGCACATTAATATCAAAAAAAAAGAAGAAAAAAAAGAAGATGAAATAGGTTTACATTTTGTGTGTCTGTAAAGAAGGCAAGGCTATGTATGTTTCTAAGTACCAACTGTGAGTCCACGTGTCAATGAAAAAAACATGAACACAACAGAGACAAGCTGGGATAGGTACTCCGCACTATGAGGGCTGTACGGTATAAAATGTCAGTGACCACTGCAGTGTCAGAAAATGTAAACAGTGAACCCACAGACTATTTCACAAAATTCTGTATTTTTCCAAACCTTTTCCAGACCAAACTGAACATTTCCCTCACCAAACACAAAGCCAAACATTCATCTACAACAACACTGATGAAAGAGAATGGTGGATATGAAAGAGAATGGTGGATATCCCAAAACCAATATTCATATTCATTACTTTGTTTGCTTGTTTGTTTCTTAAATGTGTTAATGGCACTGATCAAGGGAAATTGTTGAATGGTTCTGATCAAACTTTAAAAAAATGAAATTCCAAGACTTTTCCAGACCCTGAAGGGCAAGATATAGTTTTATCCAGGACCTTTCCAGCCATGAAAAGGGTTCCCTCATTTTTTGAAGACCTTTCAAGACATCTGTGACTCTGCAGCAAGCCTGGAAAATGAGGCACAGCCAGGTGATGGCACTCACCTGTGAGGTATCCGGCAATATTGGTGTCTGTGATGAACAAGTCGTGACGCTGGTCTTTGTACTCCTTCCACACTGGGGACTTGTCAAGGATCTGGCTCACCTGTAGTTTGTTTTTTAACATTTAAATTAAATTCACTTTTAAAAACCCCCCACAAACATTCAAAAGTAAAGACAAAAGAGAGAGAGAGAGAGAGAGAGAGAGAGAGAGAGAGAGAGAGAGAGAAAAAAAGAGCCACAAATAGAGCAGAACAAAATATGAACACAAACAAAACTGATTTATAATACCTACAACAAATTGCAAGTCCATCATTTCCCCCCAAACCCCACCCTTCACTGCACACACAAAGTTATGTTTTGCATGCAAACCATTCAGTTCTGGTTATCCTGTTGACATACACACCCTACACCTTCAACTGTCACTACTTTTACCTTCTACAACTGCAGCACACTGTGCATTTGTATGTAAATGTGCGTGCACAAAAATATGCATTCACTCAGCCCGAATTTCACACAGAGAAACCTGTTGTGACAAAAGAGTACTACAATCATCATATGTAATACTGAAAGAGTCACAAGGAGCCAGTAAAGTCAACAGCAGAGGTGAGTGCGACGCCTGACCTGTTCCCCACACTGCAGGCTGCGCTGCATTGCTTTGAGGGCCTTCACGATCTGTGCCTTGGTGGCTGCCGGGTTCTCCACTGCTTCCAACCCCCCCTCCAACAACCGTAGCAAGAAGGGGACCAGGTCTGCCTTCAGGGCCTGCACACACACACATGTTAACATATATGCACAGGTACACATACATGTATCAACATGCAGACACAGGTATACACACACACACACACACACAATCACAACATATATCAACAGGTATAAGCACACAGAGATGCACATACACATACATCAACATATATGCACAGGTACACATACATGTATCAACATGCAGACACAGGTATGCACACACACGTAACATATATGAACAGGTATACTACACACACAACAAAGATGCATGTACACACATACATCAACATGTATGCACAGGTACACATACATGTATCAACATGCAGACACAGGTATGCACGCACACGTAACATATATGAACAGGTATACTACACACACAACACAGGTGCACATACACATACATCAACATACATGCACAGGTATACACAGACACACACGCCACTACAGGTATAGACACAAACACACGTGTAACAAATATGAACAGGTATACAATGCACACAGACACACATACACACACACAACAACATACATTCTGGGGTACACACAGACACACATTCACACTCACAACACACATGCACAGAATACACAGCGCACGCACACACCAACACCTACATAGATGCAGGGGCATGTAAACACACACACACAAACAGTAAAAACAACTCAGGAGCAATACAGTGTCACAGCTGATTAAGAAACTGTAAAAAAGATGCACCATGTGAACAAATAATAACTGATAACCAGCACAGCCAAACACACACAATGCCATCACCACTGATGGACATACAGAGAAACCAGGACAGACAGACAGACAGAAAACAGGGAGTGTGCTGACCTGCTGCACAAGGTCCTCCTCCCCCTTGTCAAACATCTTGGCCAACATCTCTGCCGCCAGAGCGATCATGTCACGCCGAGCCTTCATCCCCATCTTCAGAGGTCCGATGCAGTCAAACGTGGCCATGCTTCGTACACATTGCTGAAAACAATAAATCAGGAGAGAAAAAAAATGTCATCATTTTATTTGAAAAATACAACAGAAAGACTGTCAAAGCAGTCTCGCTTCTATGCGTTTCGTACACATTCAATCAGAAGAGAAAATGTCATGATCTTACTTGAAAAACAACAATAAAGATGGTGAAAGTAATATTATTTCTGATACATAGTTTGATATCACCATAGGAAAAATGGTGATACCCATATTGTTCACTGCATAATGTTTTCATTTTCTCATTTCCTGCCTATTTGCAGGTAACTGTATTAACAACCACAAAAAACACACGCTGATGGATGAATGACAGGGCAGATGCAGGAAATGTGGAATGGATGGATGAGAGAAAGAATTAAAACAACAATAACAAAAAACCCAACCCAACAATATTGGTACACACAAGTGTTAAGACAATATTCCAAACATCACAAACAAGGATGGAGAAATGTTGAACTAATCAGTCGAACAAAGCTTCATTTACATGCTTCTGGGATCCATAAACGGTTCAGTTTAAAATGCCAACTGTACCAAGCAAGAATAAACAAATTTTGAATTGTGAGTTGGTATGAGAATACTCGTGCCTGGTCCACAGGGGAAGTAATCATGGTACAAGTTAACTCATACCTGATGCAGAATGAGTTAACAGAAATGCAATAACAATTTGTGCTATGACCACCACACATAACGCAGTAACTATGTAAACTGTACAAAAAAACAAACAAACAAAAAAAAAACCCCGCAAAAAACAACTATGTAAGCTGTAGGTGCACACAACTGCACTCGCCTCATTGGAGGCGAACTGATGAGCTAGCTGAATGGCGGCCTTGGGGATGGCATTGTTCTGGGCAGACATGACGCTGAACACCCGGTTGATGTAGCCCAACTGGGGGAGGTAATCCAGAAGGGACTGCTGCGTAGAGCACAGGCACACCAGAGCCGTCGTCACCGTCTCCAGCATCTCACCCTGAAAACAACACACCTTTTAATAATAATAATAATAATGAAGATAATGATAATGGATGGCATTTGTACAGCATATTTCTCGAAGTAGTTCAAAGCGCTGGCAATCAGCCATTCACACACAGTCATACCCGAAGATGACTAGCCATCTCAACTACACACACCCATGAGCAAACAACTTGAATTAACTGTGGAGAAAAAAAAATCACAAATCGTCTCACAGAACAGATGAGTTTTCAGCTGGGATTTGAACAAAGGGAGTGTTGGGTGGTGCTGAGGACCAACATGCAGCAGATTTCAGACAGTGGGTGCAGAAAAACTAAACCCACAGTAGCCAAAAACCTTTATTTTGGGTACTTTTAAGATTTCCCCCCTGAGGACTGGAGGGAACACAAAGGCTTGTTTGTGAGGAGTGCTTTAGACAGGCACATCAAGGCTGGTGGTGTACAATGTGTCAGTGGTGAGCTATGAGATCAGTGTAGACTTACATCAGGGTTGGTGGTGTGCTATGTGACCACAATGTGTCAGTGGTGTGCTATGTGATCACAGTGTAGAACTTACTTTAGGGTTGGTGGTGTACTATGTGACCATAATGTGTTGTTGGCGTGCAATGTGATCACAGTGTGTCAGTGGTGTACTATGTGACCATAATGTGTCCGTGGAGTGCAATGTGATCACAGTGTGTCAGTGGTGTACTATGTGACCATAATGTGTCCGTGGAGTGCAATGTGATCGCAGTGTGTCCGTGGAGTGCAATGTGATCACAGTGTGTCAGTGGTGTGCTGTGTGATCAGTGGTGTGCTATGTGATCACAGTGTGTCAGTGGTATGATGTGTGACCACAGTGTGTCAGTGGTGTGTGTCAGTGGTGTGTTGTGTGATCAGTGTGTCAGTGGTGTGCTGTGTGATCAGTGGTGTGCTATGTGATCACAGTGTGTCAGTGGTGTGCTGTGTGATCACAGTGTGTCGGTGGTGTGCTATGTGATCACAGTGTGTCAGTGGTGTGATGTGTGACCACAGTGTGTCGGTGGTGTGCTGTGTGACCATAATGTGTCTGTGGAGTGCAATGTGATCACAGTGTGTCAGTGGTGTACTATGTGACCATAATGTGTCTGTGGAGTGCAATGTGATCACAGTGTGTCAGTGGTGTGCTATGTGACCACAATGTGTCAGTGGTGTACTATGTGACCACAATGTGTCAGTAGTGTGCAATGTGATCACAGTGTAGGACTTACATCAGGGTTGGTGGTGCTGGTGATCTGCGACCACTTCTCCAACAGCTCCGTCAGGAACTCTTTGGGCTTGCGTAACACCCAGCCTGGGTTGGCGATGAACAGGCGAAGGAACACACCACCCACCACCAGTTCCCCTTGTACATCTCCATACACCACGGCATGGTCCTCCTTGAAAGACCACTTGGATTCTGTGTTCTCACGCTGAAGCTGGAAATGACTGCAACAGTCAAAACGAACACACATTTCACTTTCTGGTGCAACGTGAACAGATACAGAACATGTTCAAACCTTGAACAGCTGACAGCAAGACATCTGACACTGTTGCTTATAGTCCAGCTTGCGCTGCAGCTAACAGCAAGAAGATAATGAAACTGCTCCAATTTGTATCATGAGTTTGCTGTCTACCATCTCTGGACAAAGATAAATGTCTTACATCTGAATGCAAAACTTACATCTTGGCTCAACAGTACTCAATGCAAGTCTTGTTTGTCCTTGACAGAGTGTTGCCGCTGGGAGCATTCCATCTTGTCTGAGGATTTTTTTAAGGCAAAATGAGTGATGTGCATTAGGTCTGACAGCACGGTTTGTGTCTTGCATCACAATGATGTGCCTTACATTCTGAAGCCTATCACCTGAAGATCTCAAGAAAATACTGAATGCCTTTCATAACAAGCTACTGATGAATCTACAGGTGAAAGGCTTTATCTTAAAAGCCATGGATCTTCCACAGAATAACGACTGAATTATGCAATGTGAAAGAATTTGCTCCAACTAATCATCAATAAAGGGTGCAATGATTTCATTTGATCCAATCTGATATTATGTCATCTTAAGTATCCACTCTTTGTATGACAGAAAAAGGATGAGACCCAATGATGTGTGTCAGTGAAATCATACAAAATGATTTGAAATTGTTCTGACATGCTCACACCAAGCAAAGTATAGTATATATATTTATACATTATAAAAACATATCTTATTCATGTGCTGCATGAAACATAAAAGATACTGGAAAGGTTTTAAGACAGCAAGGCAAGAGAAATGAAATCCATACCTTTTTCTCAATTTTTTGACAGTATCACAGACTTTCTCCCTGGCTTCGTCATTCCAAATCAGCTCTGGATTCTCATGGCAACCTGAAACCACCCATAAATCAGCCTGATAAATGCCAAACTGGGGGAGGGGTGGTGGAAAGAGGTATGAAACAAGAAAAGGGGAGACAAAAAGAGGGATGAAAAAGCAAACAAACAAACAAAGCACCAAAATAAACCAAATCATTGTTGCCATTTTTGTAAAAGACTGACAAAAGATTGTTTTCCAAATTCAATCAAATTTTAATAAATGAGTATCGGGCAGAGGCATTAGGGGAAAACTGATAATGTTAACAAAGCAATAAAAGTATCAGTGATTGTTTATACAACGTTTACCCTGCAGCACTAACAATATTTAACAATAAATGGGGTATAAATAAGACACAGGAACATAATAAAACTGTTCAGATACAAACTTGCTGAAAGTACAATTTCAAAAACAGTATAACATTATTCACAACTCACACACCTCTCCGAACTCACTCCCTCTCCACATATACCACAAACCTTGATGCACACACACACACACACAAAGACAGTCTGAGGGGTGGTGGAGGAAAATCTACACTCAAAAAATATTGTTTGAACATAGATGTTTGAAACAAATATGTTATAAGATCAGATCTGAAAGATTTAACAGTGGAACATCCCCACATTCAGTCACAGACAACCCTGCACTGACCCTCAAACATGTGGACGCTGGCCTCTGAGGAGTCCCTCATGGCATCCATGAAGATGGAGGGGAGGAACTTGGTGAGGATGATTCGAACCTTGGGCCCAACCAGTTTGTCAGCCAACATCTTGGCCAAGAGCTCTGCTGTCTTTTCTCTCACCCCAGGGTTTGTTGCGTTACAGAACAGGTCTAACAGGTAAATCAGGGCTCCTGGAACACAGTCACATCACAACACACCTGTACAGCAGTTTAGCGGTGTAACAGAACAGGTCCAAAAGGTAGATCAGGGCTCCTGGAACACAGTCACATCACATCACACCTGTACAGCAGTTAGCGGTGTAACAGAACAGGTCCAAAAGGTAGATCAGGGCTCCTGGAACACAGTCACATCACAACACACCTGTACAGCAGTTTAGCGGTGTAACAGAACTGGTCCAAAAGGTAGATCAGCGCTCCTGAAACAGAGTCACAACACACTTGTACAGCAGCTTAGTAGTGTAACAGAACAGGTCCAAAAAGTAGATCAGGAGTCCTGGAAGTCACATCATAACACACCTGTACAGCAATTAGGTCTCTCACAACTAAGAAAGAAATATATATATTAAGAAAAAAATGTATGCCAGAACCAATGCTGATGTTTTCACTTATCATCCAAACTGTAGTTGCAACAGTGCACAGTCACAGACACTCTTTGCTCTAATGCACAAGTAGGAAAAAAAAAGAAGACAGACAAACCTTTCACAAGAGCTTCTTTCACAATCTTGGTGTTGGACATCAAAGCAAACAGAGTCTCCAGAGTCAGCAGTTGACCTGCCACACACATACACACACAGCACATCTCAAACCACAGATAATCACATTTCAATCTATCTCTGTCTCTTAATAATCACTATTTTTCTTCTTGTTATTGATAATTTATTCATGTCTGAATGACATAACTGACAGAACTTGGAACAGTGAAAGTAAAACAGAAACATGTGCTACATAACTCTCAATGACCATACTTTACAATCACAATATCATATGAGTCCAACATCTGACTGTTTCCTAACCATACATCACAAACTTTAACATTTCAAAGAACTGTAAACTTTTCTTTTAAAAACCTTTTAAAACTTAGAGGATTAAGATTGTATAAAATGACTCCACCTGGCCAATAATGCCTTTTGAAAAATTGTGAAATCAGATGTCTAACATAATTTTAAATAAAACATTCCACACACACACAATCAAATATCAACCCATAATTCAACTTTTATTATTTTCTTTCTTTTTCATCCTTTAAGATTACATAGATTATCTTATTCATAATATGAATATTCTGTGCCTTTTGTCTGGACAGGGAGATAAGGAATGTGCAAAGGTGAGTGGGGGAATGGGAACAGGTGAAGATAAGTAAATCAAGAGGTAAGTTTCTGGGCTGCTCTACACATCATAAGAACAATGCCAACAACAAAGTTGTGACTCCTCCCCTCACGGCAGACAGTAATGCCAGACTGGGTTAGAAGTTGTGTGACTGTTCTACATCAGGTGAATGATACAAGAGACAAAATAATGGTGAACATTCCAATCATACAGAGAATGCCAAAGACACCATGCAGTGTGAGTTGAGTTTAATGATCTACTGACTTGTGCTCTTAATTAAGGTCAAGTTGTTCAATGCTGTGGTTTTGGAAAAAGAACACAAATATCAGCTATGACTCTTATATGCTATCAGCACTGAAGCTATAATGCATTCTGTTAACTTTCAGTCTGCAGATTTTCTATACTTCCACAAACCATTCACGCTTCTGCTCACAGTGAGTTACACTACGCATGCACCAGCAGACATGCTGCATGTAGGTTTGTTCTCAGTTTAGACAGTGTAACCACACACACACACACACACATACATAATACAACTTTTCATCGTTTATTCTAATATTTTCACTGGTGTTTTCTTTCATTTCCCTTATTGGAATATAATAACATTTGTTGATGCTTATTTCCATTTCATATAATATCCCCAGAACATAAAAACTACGAATGTTGATCACATGATAAAAATACACAGAGCTCTTACACACACAAAACATATCAATATGTTTATTCATGAGAATCGTAATTTGCTTATGGATGGATACAAAGACACAGCATAAATATATTGTGAATTCTCGCAAAGCAGACGCTCATTGTTTGTTAGTGATAATAACAATGATTTTAGGGATAAATGTACTGTTTCAACAGACTACATCTTTTTCATCCATGTGACAAGGGTGTATGGTTCATTACTGCGACAGACTTCCTCTGTCTCTCTTAAGTAATCAAGGGCATATGTATGCACTCATCAAAGACTGCAGAATACCGCAACATATCTCCTTTATTAAGCCAGTTGTGTCACACACTCCCCTGAGAGAAACATCCATAACAAACATAGGTGACACTCATGTCAATGGTTTTCTTACTGTTTCCTTCATAAATGAAATTACAACTGTTGTAAGTCAGTCAGGGGGCAGAAAAGAAGAGGGAGATAGAGCAGGTGGAAATCCATGCAACTGTTCTGCTGTAAAAACTCAATGTAATGTACATCAGACCTGGCATAATAGATATATACACACATAAATCCTGAATGCTTTCAATGTAGTGCGTTTTTGAGCAGCATGATGCACCCCAGCCTGCAGTGGATGGTCAGAAACTACCTCAATGCTAATCACAACAGCGCCAGTGAAGTGGATTTCAAAAACACTCATATATACACACACAATCAACACAAATATCCCCCCTCCAAAAAAAAATCTATACATATATATATATATATATTTGCAGGCATGCTAAAGCAATTGGCATAATCATTACATAATGCATAAATAGTGAATTAAGCTTTTAAAAAAAAGACTGAAGTTGCTAAAAAAAATGGACAATATGACAAATCCACAATGACTGTAGTATGATCATTTCAGTCCACCTTGAAAAGGAACCAGCTATCCCAACTTTATGAAAAGAGCAGTTCTTGGTCATCACAGCAGCTGGCTCAGATGCAATGAAAATGAGATCTCTTATATCTAAGGACATCTGTTAATGATTGACTGTTCCTGATATAAGTTACCACCTCCACCAATCTCACAACTAAAAAGAAAAAAAAAAATCAGTACATGCAATTTTATTTTTATTTTAGACTGAAGCTATTACTCAACAAGGTTTTGACCTGTAATATTTACAACAATAAACACAAGAAAATTGGAGAGAAAAACACACACACACACACAAGAAAAACTAAACAAAAAAATAACGGTGGACAGGCATACAAAGAAATTCATGCGCAGGCGAGTGCCACCCATGTCACATTCTCTTCCTCTCCCTTTCTGAGTTTTCATGTGCACAGGAAAAAGGCAAACGATTCCATGCCCACGCCCAAGAGCAGACAGATGAAGGGACGGACAGACAGACGGAAGCATGTGGTGTGCAGACAAGGATTGTGAGACAGGGAAGCATGGCACACTCCTCCGCCCACGGTTACCACTAGCTGACATCATCACACTGCCACAGGGGGGGACAGTACCTCAAAATTATACACCACCGCAAGACACACATGCCTTCCTCAACTACCCCACCAAACACAGGTCACATTCTGTGTCTTCAAGTTTATTGGGGATACTGAAAAATAACTTGTGTGTGAGAATACATCAGGAAGCAAGTTCTGGTTTTCTCCTCTATGGATGAGACTGAAACTTTCTCTTTCAATCTCAAAACACTGCAACACCTCCACCATTCTTCACAAAACTTAAAGATTTGCCACTCTCAAAATTTTCCTCCTCTCTGAATTGAGACTGTATATAGTGTGAAGATTCTCAATCCTGTCCTCATACTTCCAACTATGCTTTCAAGCATGCATGTATGTACTGATATAATCATCCGTCAGGATGAAGATATTCTGTTTTACACTTTTCCACAACATAAATTCATGGCTTCTGATAATGCATTAAGATACATCCATAACACTTTGAAATTGGAAAGAATGCACTGTCTGTTTACTGAGTGGGTCCCTGGGATTTTCTAAAAATGTTTAGAATGAACCTGTAAAAAGAGAGGAAATCCTGTATGGGAGCTTCAGTCTGATGGTTGGATCATCTGCTATGAAGACTTCTTTCCCAAATACCCAGACGATTATGACAAGATTTGATATGCCTGCTTTTGTGTGTGTGTAGAAAGCAGATTTCATTGGAATGTGCAGCATGAGTCACCTTTAACGGTAGTCAGAGATCCCATAGAGGTAAGGTAACAGAGTCTTGGGGACAAAAAAGATTTTATCTCACTTATCAGAAGCCCTGAAATTACGTCACTGTTCCAAGATATGCTGAAAACATCCATATCATTTTTCAGTTCTGTGTCTGTCTAAGTGTAAGTGTCAGTGGTAGGCAGGTATGTCTTGCACAAATACATGTGAACGGCCACAGGACAGGGAGCAATGGACAATAGACATGACTCTCAGGAAACAAGGCTTACCTTGGGTGTATGCTTGAGTTTATTCACAGAAGGAAAAAAGAAGCATAAATCAAACAAATGAAAGTTAAAAAAACCCAGGACAAGCAACTAAACACAGTAGGTAAACTACTGTTCAAGTGATAAAGCAGTTCAATCACTTGCAGAAAACAAACAAAACTATAAAATATGCACACACAGAAACAACCACACACATTCATCACAACCACAGAGAAATGAAAAGAAAAAGGAAAACATCAATCACCAAACTAACAAAAAAACAACAAAAACAAAAATACAAAAACAAACCAACAAAAAACAATAACAAATAAATCAATACAGAAAAAAATGAACATCATGTTTATAATTTCAACTCTGCGGTTTTGAAACATCCAAGCTGAACAAACCAAACTAAGAAAACAGCAACAACCAGCGCAAACACAAGGCACCAACAATGATTGCGTCTCATTTTCAAACATCCTGCAACCAACTTGAAGCCTGAATCTGCACATAACATCTGCAGTGTCTACTCAAAAGCCTTCCATCTACAACCACTAACACCCACACACATCCACATAACCAACAATGAAACTAGTTCAGACAATCATTACATCTTTTCTTAGCTGTCTGAAGTACATGTGAGCCTGTTCTCCCTTAACTATTCCAGTAAAGCTGAATATATATCATGGTTAATATTAACGTCAATATTGTGTATGACATTTGTGCAAAATTCAATAAAAAGTCTTAAAACTGGTGCCATTAAAACCAACGACTATGCATATATATGACTACAAATGATGGAAAAGGTAAAGGCAATCACTAAAGTAACATGGACAGTTCCTAGAACTCTAAAAAAATAAGACCCCCCCACCCCCCTCCAATCCCCTCCCCAACGAAACGAAACACAAAACGACTTAAGTGAAAACAGTGTTGGGTCAAACACAATGCTGCTGGGTCAAACACAATGCAGAAGTGTAGAAAATAGCAAAGCCACTGTTTATTCTTTTCCACTATTAACCACTCTCCTTCAGAGGATCAACCTCAACATTACTCTTTTTTTTTCGTAACAGCAGTGTACCATACTCTCTGAAAACTAAGTTTTTATGACATGCCTTATTTCATCATCGCACAAAATACTGATCCTGGGTGACACATAACTTGTATATCACTGTGTCGCAATGGTCAGACTTACACTGCTATCAAGAATTTAACAGTGTTGAAAATGACAAGTTGTTCTAAAGTATATATTCTGTTGTATTTTCTTATGGTACTTTTTTAAAGATTTTCATTTAAAACATCTTAAAAACAATGTCTGTCCACTTGAACAACATGAGAATGATTTTCATGATAATACTAATGTTAATGGTTGTGAAAAGCCACTGTTCTGATGAATGCAGTGCTAGTGAAACTTGTTAGGAAAAGGTTAACACACACACATACACACGCCCTCACACACACACACGTGTGTGTGTATGCACACATAAGCATGTGCACACACATTTGTGCGCTTGTGCACACACACACAAACACGCAGAGACTCAAACGCACATTCTCACAGACAGATCAAAATACTGACTTACTACTCACAATATTTTCAACGAAGCTACACAATAAACCACCCAGAAAATGACCTCACAATGAACAGTACACAGACACTTCAGCAGGAAGACATCTACAACGCTCAGAGTGTGTGATGACTCCACACAAAGGCGAGACAAGAGGCAGAGAAGACACTCACATTGCTGGACGCTGTACAGGGCAAACAGCAGGTAGCCCAACACCTCTGCTGCTGCTATGTCCTTCACACACTCCTGGTTCACTGTCACACAGTTCAGCACCTGGACACACAACAGTGAACTGACTGATAGGCTGGGCACACACACACACTTTCACTCGCCTTTATACATGGGTCAGTGAAATTCACACACACACACACACACACTTTCACATGCCTTTATTCATGGGTCAGTGAAATTCACACACACACACAACGAGTAATACTAGTATTTGTATTTTCATAAACAAAAACAACCCCCCCCCCACCCCCCATCCAAAAAAACAAAAAACAACAACAACAAGAGAGGCAAGGCCTTCAAGACTCACTTGAGATAAATTAAGTCCCCTAGCATTAATTACAGAGTAATTTCCCTTTTTTACTATATGCACCAAAACGTTTGCAAAATAAATAAAAATTCCATGCTTAGCAAAAGAAGTTCCTGTTTGAACAAAAAATGATAATAATGACTCCTCTTGTTGTTGTGTCACAATAAGAGGTCAAAGTGCCAAGTTTAGAGAATACAAAAAAATATAACAGTAAATGCAGTTTGCATATAATTAGGCTTCTTTTTTTATTTTTTTTGTGCCCATCCCATAGGTGCAATATTGTTTTAAACAAAATGACTGGAAAGAACTGAATTTTTCCTATTTTTATGCCAAATTTGGTGTCAACTGACAAAGTATTTGCAGAGAAAATGTCAATGTTAAAGTTTACCACGGACACACAGACACATGGACACACACACACACAGACAACCGAACACCGGGTTAAAACATAGACTCACTTTGTTTACACAAGTGAGTCAAAAAACCTCCAATATGAATGAAAAACTGTGTGAACATGTATATATGTGTGTGTGTGTGAGAGTGTGCGTGTGAGTTATGTAGTGTGTGTGTGCACATGTCTTTGTGTTTGTGTGCGCACACGTGCATGCTTGTTTGTGTGTGTAGCATGGTGGAATGAGAGAAAGATAAAGAAACAGATACAGAAAGTCTGAAGTGAAACATTTGTCATGGCAGGGTTTTGCTTGTCCCATTTCCAAAAGCACAATATCACAGATTTTTTTTTTTTTTTGAGCATTCTAAGCACCAGCAGACAAGAAGCTATGAGGCCATCCACAAGTGGGTCAGTCACTCTGATGTTTGGGAATGCCAAGTCTTACCTTACTAATTCAGGTCATGACACATAAAGTCATTTTTGATTGTTACAACAAAAATTGTGGGAACAAACCAGGTGAACAACTTTTCTCTGTCCCCTGTCTGCTTCTGAGTGGAGGCCATAACAACATCTTTCCACTGACAAGTCTTGGGAATCTGATATTACCTCACAGCAGGCATGAAGGGGATGGGCTATAAAAACTAACACCACTGAGACTGACATAAGAAATGCAAAAATAGTAATGCTTTCTGAATGACACCTTACCCATTCACAATGTTATGGTTCTTTGTTGCATTCTAACATCAATTAATGCTGCAGCCTTGGGTCTAGCTGGCCTTCGAAGAACATCCCAGTGCTCACTGTCCTCAGGCCTGCTTGGCCAAGAGAGTGGGGATATATAACCTGGGCAAAAAACTCCCCACTAAAATCCAATTCTAAACCAGATAGTTGGGACAGCAGTTGCCTTCTCTGCTGGTTCAGATGGTCACAGTCAGACACAACTATCATACAAGAGACAATGTAGATAAAGAATCACTGAGACACTGTGGAGGTACAAAGCCAGCACACAAAGGACAGACAGGAAGACAGGAACAGAACTGACAAGAGAGAAAGATGAAGACAAGAGCAGACAGACATGCTTACCTCCAGTGTGAACTGCTGCATCCTGCCACAGTTCTCCAGTCGAAGCAAGGCAAACAGCAACTTGAAGTGACCAATGCACTGGATCTCCACTCCTCAAAAAACAAAAGGTGAACAGTCTCATATATTACAGGGCAGTGAATTAATATCCACTGCATCTAGAGCTCGCCTTAGGAAGGCAGGGCAAAATCCTCTCCATCTGCTGTTTTAATCACAGTCAGGTACCCATGCACATCTGGGCAGAGTGAGGAAAATCAGAGTAAGAGGCCTTCCCAAGGACATGACACCATGCTGAAACAGGGCCTTGAACCCTGATCACTAGTGAACATAACATCAAAATGCCCCATGCCTATCCAATTCTGCCATGGCATCTTCCTGCACACCCACTCTTACACACCCATCAAGTCACACTGCTATGGTTGACATGAATGACTGCAAAGTATAAATTTCAATATGAGAATGGATAATACTGAGTGTGCACATGTACATGAGAATGTGTATGAATGCATGAGCATCCATCAGTCCATGTATATATATAGTGGGCTCTACAAAACAACACTGAAAGTTTACCTAAAACAGGAAATAACATTTACTATGAAAACAAACTTTTTCCAGTTTTGCAGAAACCTTTGAAACCTTTGTTTACTAGTGAATAATAAAAGTAAAATGATGTAGGTAGGGTACATACATATTCACCGAGACTCAAACCTTCCAGACACAACAACACAAACACACACAGTAACACACATATTGTCAAACACATACACTCTTCCACACCCAAACGCATACACATACCATCAATCAAACCAGTCATAAGTCCCTGTAGGCAGAGACAGAAAGAGACAGTCAGCCAGCACACAGATAGACAGGTACTGTTTTCAATCCATGAACACGCCTACATATCGTTTCCAAACGTTCCTTTTTCTTCCCTCTGAAAGAAAGATGCACATATAAGCAAATGCTCTGCTATCAAGCAAGTGGAAAGACACTGAAAGCAAGGAAGAAGCCTGTCTGCTCCCCACACAGGCACCAGTTACCAGGGTTGTTTTTGATGACGTTGCGCAGACCCTCCAGAGCCATCTCAATCTTGGTCAGTCGCACTGTCTGGTCACTGCTGGTCGGCTGGCCCTGTTGCTGCAGCATCATCATGGAGTGAAGGTACTGCAACACCAAATACAGCATGCTCTGAATTCTCTGACTCTTTTCATGGAGTGAAGGTACTGCAACACCAAATACAGCATGCTCTGAATTCTCTGACTCTTTTCATGGAGTGAAGGTACTGCAACACCAAATACAGCATGCTCTGAATTCTCTGACTCTTATCATGGAGTGAAGGTACTGCAACACCAAATACAGCATGCTCTGAATTCTCTGACTCTTATTATAGTGAAGGTACGGCAACACCAAATACAGCATGCTCTGAATTATCTGACTCTTATCATAGTGAAGGTACTGCAACACCAAATACAGCACGCTCTGAATTATCTGACTCTTTTCATGGAGTGAAGGTACTGCAACACCAAATACAGCACACTCTGAATTCTTTGACTCTTATCATGGAGTGAAGGTACTGCAACATCAAATACAGCACACTCTGAATTCTTTAAAAAGCATCATCACAGAGTGAAGGTACTGCTACACCAAATACAGCACGTTCTGAATTCTTTGACTCTTATCATGGAGTGGAGGTACTGCAACACCAAATACAGCATGCTCTGAATTCTTTAAAAAGCATCATTATAGAGTGAAAGTACTGCAACACCAAATACAGCATGCTCTGAATTCTTTAAAAAGCATCATTATGTAGTGAAGGTACCGCAACACCAAATACAGCATGCTCTGAATTCTCTGACTCTTATCATAGTGAAGGTACTGCAACACCAAATACAGCATGTTCTGAATTATCTGACTCTTATCATGGAGTGAAGGTACTGCAACACCAAATACAGCGCACTCTGAATTCTCTGACTCTTATCATAGTGAAGGTACTGCAACACCAAATACAGCATGTTCTGAATTATCTGACTCTTATCATGGAGTGAAGGTACTGCAACACCAAATACAGCACACTCTGAATTCTCTGACTCTTATCATGGAGTGAAGGTACTGCAACACCAAATACAGCATGTTCTGAACTGTCTGACTCTTATGGAGTGAAGGTACTGCAACACCAAATACAGCATGCTCTGAATTCTCTGACTCTTATTATAGTGAAGGTACGGCAACACCAAATACAGCATGCTCTGAATTCTCTGACTCTTATCATAGTGAAGGTACTGCAACACCAAATACAGCATGCTCTGAATTCTCTGACTCTTATCATAGTGAAGGTACTGCAACACCAAATACAGCATGCTCTGAATTCTCTGACTCTTATCATAGTGAAGGTACGGCAACACCAAATACAGCACACTCTGAATTCTCTGACTCTTTTCATGGAGTGAAGGTACTGCAACACCATATACAGCATGCTCTGAATTATCTGACTCTTATCATAGTGAAGGTACTGCAACACCAAATACAGCATGCTCTGAATTCTCTGACTCTTATTATAGTGAAGGTACGGCAACACCAAATACAGCACACTCTGAATTCTCTGACTCTTTTCATGGAGTGAAGGTACTGCAACACCATATACAGCATGCTCTGAATTCTCTGACTCTTATTATAGTGAAGGTACTGCAACACCAAATACAGCATGCTCTGAATTCTCTGACTCTTATTATAGTGAAGGTACGGCAACACCAAATACAGCACACTCTGAATTCTCTGACTCTTTTCATGGAGTGAAGGTACTGCAACACCAAATACAGCACACTCTGAATTCTTTGACTCTTATCATGGAGTGAAGGTACTGCAACATCAAATACAGCACACTCTGAATTCTTTAAAAAGCATCATCACAGAGTGAAGGTACTGCAACACCAAATACAGCACGTTCTGAATTCTTTGACTCTTATCATGGAGTGAAGGTACTGCAACACCAAATACAGCACGCTCTGAATTCTTTAAAAAGCATCATTATAGAGTGAAAGTACTGCAACACCAAATACAGCACGCTCTGAATTCTTTAAAAAGCATCATTATGTAGTGAAGGTACCGCAACACCGAATACAGCATGCTCTGAATTCTCTGACTCTTATGGAGTGAAGGTACTGGAACACCAAATACAGCGCACTCTGAATTCTCTGACTCTTATCATGGAGTGAAGGTACTGCAACACCAAATACAGCATGTTCTGAATTATCTGACTCTTATCATGGAGTGAAGGTACTGCAACACCAAATACAGCACACTCTGAATTCTTTGACTCTTATCATGGAGTGAAGGTACTGCAACATCAAATACAGCACACTCTGAATTCTTTAAAAAGCATCATCACAGAGTGAAGGTACTGCAACACCAAATACAGCACGTTCTGAATTCTTTGACTCTTATCATGGAGTGAAGGTACTGCAACACCAAATACAGCACGCTCTGAATTCTTTGAAAAGCATCATTATGTAGTGAAGGTACCGCAACACCAAATACAGCATGCTCTGAATTCTCTGACTCTTATGGAGTGAAGGTACTGCAACACCAAATAGCATGTTCTGAATTCTCTGACTCTTATGGAGTGAAGGTACTGCAACACCAAATACAGCATGCTCTGAATTATCTGACTCTTATCATGGAGTGAAGGTACTGCAACACCAAATACAGCATGTTCTGAATTATCTGACTCTTATCATGGAGTGAAGGTACTGCAACACCAAATACAGCATGCTCTGAATTATCTGACTCTTATCATGGAGTGAAGGTACTGCAACACCAAATACAGCACACTCTGAATTCTCTGACTCTTATCATGGAGTGAAGGTACTGCAACACCAAATACAGCACGCTCTGAATTCTTTAAAAAGCATCATTATGTAGTGAAGGTACTGCAACACCAAATACAGCACACTCTGAATTCTCTGACTCTTATCATGTAGTGAAGGTACTGCAACACCAAATACAGCGTGCTCTAAATTCTCTGACTCTTATGGAGTGAAGGTACTGCAACACCAAATACAGCATGTTCTGAACTGTCTGACTCTTATCATGGAGTGAAGGTACTGCAACACCAAATACAGCACACTCTGAATTCTTTAAAAAGCACCATCATGGAGTGCAGGTACTGCAAAACCAAATACAGCACGCTCTGAATTCTCGGACTTATAATGGAGTGAAGGTACTTCAACACCAAATACAGCACACTCTCAATTATCTGACTTATCATGTAGTGAAGGTACTTCAACACCAAATACAGCACGCTCTGAATTCTCTGACTCTTTCACCACCATGTTTCAGGGTGAAAAACACTCTCCAGCATAAAATATTTTAGACTCAACGCTCTCAGTCACACAATTAGGTTCATGTCAAAACACCACAATGGACTTGTTCACTTCAAACTAGGTCAGGGGCCGAAGGTTGGTCACTGTTCTACTGCCCAGGAAACTGGCTGCGGCTGTCAAACTTTTGTACAGTGTGATTAATGGTCGTTTGGACATGACCCCCTGATGTCGACTAATGTCTCCCATGGCAGTGAAAGAGTTAAAAGTCACTCTTAAACATCCTTATGGCCATGGAATACAAAAAAAAAAAAAAATATATTCTAAGACCTAACACTTGGAATGAAAATATTATTTAAAAAAAAACATTGCCTGCAGTTACTCCAGCACTGTTTCACTACACCAGTTGTTATGTGACTGTCCTATTCTCACAATCTAAAATAAGAACAGGGGAATAGATCTGAAGACAATATATCATGATAGTCAAGGTGTTTTGTATTATTCCCAGCAATCTGCAATATCATTTGCTGAGGTGGTTAGCTTGTTGTTATTTCCTGTATTGGTACTGGTAGTATGACTGATTACTACTCCAACCCACTATTCCACTGTTGGCTGGGTTTTTTTTTCTCAGTACACTCACTATACCTCCCAATGAGTATATGTGTTTTGAAATGAATGAGTGAGTGCATATCTAAATCACCTTGTCATGAAACTGTATGTGTCCAAATCAGCTTGTAGTGAATAGACAATAAAGCAATGAGAAAAAAGTACTGCAACAACCAGAATAACAGCTGTTGAAATATTCACTGTGTGCAATCAGTCAAAATAGTCCAACAAATGTTCATGTGAAGTGCAGCTGATGGAAAACAAAGATAAAAGGAAAAGACTGATTCAGCATGGCTGCATGATCTGTTAACTTACACTATATACATTTATTTATCTATTGATTGATTTTCTCCTTGTTTGTATAATCTTTGTGTTAACTCTCTCCGGACGAAGGAATGCGTGAGCATTCCTACATAAAATGTATTCGGTTTCAGATGACGGAATGGAATAGCATTTTCAAGAAATAAAAATCCATCACGCACTGTACACGTGATTTTGTGATTGACCAAGCAGAGTGCACTATTCTGGGTCACTCCACAATCGAATGGTATGATTGGCCAGCCTGCCATGTGTGGCCCGTCTCGCACACACGCTGACGAAGTCACTGACCAGTCGTCTGCTCGCATGCCAGCCTGTTAGCAAAGCGGGCTCTTCTCAAAATGTTGTGGAGCGAACAAGGCAGCGACGGCAATGTTTTAGTGTTGCCGAAGTACTTGAAATGTTACAAACTGAAGGGTCGGACATTGAAGAGGTGGATGATGACGAAGAAGAAAGTGAATTTAATGCAGAAAGCGAGCATGGGTATGGTGATTTGGGGTGAAAAATTGGCATTATTTTCTACGTATGGCAAAACTGTAAAAATAAGATGAGAAATTTGATTTTTTTTATATGTAATAGCTCAACACGTAATAAACCAGTTCTGAAAGTTTCATTTTCTTACTCTGTATTTTGTATTTTTTGTAATTTTTTTTCCAAACCCTGACAAATGGGCCGTCTGTAGAAAGGGAGAAAACTTGTCGTCCTGAGTGAGTTAAAGATAAAAAAAAAAATGCTGAAAAACCAAATACCTGAGTTCCCCAACACTGACCTGAGCTTGCGAGCCAAGGAAGTCGAGCAGGTCAATGGTGAAACCTTTGGCATTCTGTGGATACAAATACACAAGAATGTCAGTGCCTTGCATCACACTGCAGTGCCCATTTTCATCTTTATAAACACACACATACACACACACAACCATTACAGAGGTGGGGATACTGGAAAATAACAAAAGCTTTATCATTTTCCATTGCATAACAAAGGATATCCATTCTGGATTCATGTAACACAGCAAGGCATATAAATCCTTACTGAAAGTAAAGGAGAAAGGATGTGGGTGGTGTGTGCATGAATATGCCCTCCAAATGTGAGTTTAATGATCACTTTTATTCATTTTCTTTTAAAGAACAGAGGAACAGACAGAGAAAGGAAGAAGGGTGGGAAGAGAGACAGAAAAAGGAAAGAGAGAGAGAAGAGAGTCTTCAAAGAAGACCAGGACTGATCCACATGTGAAGCATGAAGGGAGTGGGTAAGTGAATGAAGGGGATGGCAGGAAACCACCTTCACAAACATCAGCATCATTTACAAACAACACCAATCTATAAATATCAACACCTATTTACAAATACCAACACCATTTCACAAACATCAGCATCATTTACAAACAACACCAATCTATAAATATCAACACCAATTTACAAATACCAACACCATTTCACAAACATCAACATCATTTACAAACAACACCAATCTATAAATATCAACATCATTTACAAATACCAACACCATTTCACAAACATCAGCATCATTTACAAACAACACCAATCTATAAATATCAACACCAATTTACAAATACTAACACCATTTCACAAATATCAGCATCATTTACAAACAACACCAATCTATAAATATCAACACCAATTTACATATACCAACACCATTTCACAAACATCAACATCATTTACAAACAAACAACACCAATCTACAAATATCAACACCAATTTACAAATACCAGCACCATTTCACAAACTTCAACATCATTTACAAACAACACCAATCTATAAATATCAACACCAATTTACAAATACCAACACCATTTCACAAACATCAACATCATTTACAAACATCACCAATCTATAAATATCAACACCAATTTACAAATACCAACACCATTTCACAAACATCAACATCATTTACAAACAACACCAATCTATAGATACCAACACCAATTTACAAATACCAACACCATTTCACAAACATCAACATCATTTACAAACACCACCAATCTATAGATATCAACACCAATTTACAAATACCAACACCATTTCACAAACATCAACATCATTTACAAACACCACCAATCTATAGATATCAACACCAATTTACAAATACCAACACCATTTCACAAACATCAACATCATTTACAAACAACACCAATCTATAGATATCAACACCAATTTACAAATACCAACACCATTTCACAAACATCAACATCATTTACAAACATCACCAATCTATAGATATCAACACCAATTTACAAATACCAACACCAGTTCACAAACAGCATCATTTACAAACAACACCAATCTATAAACATCAACACCAATTTACAAATACCAACACCAGTTCACAAACATCAGCATCATTTACAAACACCACCAATCTATAAACATCAACACCAATTTACAAATACCAACACCAATTCACAAACATCAGCATCATTTACAAACACCACCAATCTATAAACATCAACATCAATTTACAAATACCAACACCAATTCACAAACATCAACATCATTTACAAACAACACCAATCTATAAACATCAACACCAATTTACAAATACCAACACCAGTTCACAAACATCAGCATCATTTACAAACACCACCAATCTATAAACATCAACACCAATTTACAAATACCAACACCAATTCACAAACATCAGCATCATTTACAAACAACACCAATCTATAAACATCAACACCAATTTACAAATACCAACACCAGTTCACAAACATCAGCATCATTTACAAACAACACCAATCTATAAATATCAACACCAATTTACAAATATTAACACCAACACCAATTCACAAACATCAACACCATTTACTAAAGAACAATTTATAAACAACGAGACCAATTCACAAATACCAGCACCAATTCATAAACATCAACACCAATTTACAAATACAAACACCAGTTTACTAACACCAACACAATTCACAAACACCAACAAAATTAATTAAGTCAAGATTAATTAAGAACAATGAAACAAAACACTTAAAATTCTATATGTTTTCATGATCTGACCATTCTCATCATGCAATTACCTCCAGTGGGAAAGTTGGCTGTTCATTGTATATCCTGACAAAGATTTCCCCAACAATCAGTTCTTTTGAGTGGACCTCAAACTCAAAATCTGCTCCAAAGTGTGGGTCACAGTCTCCCTGAAAGCAAAACAGAAATGAATCAACTAACATGCAAACAGTAGACGCTGAAATCAACATACAATTTATCATTTCTAATATCACTCTGTTGCCAGTGGCAAAACCAAGCAGAGACACAACAGGACAAACCCAAGAAACCTGTTCAGGTCTAAAGACCTCATTTTTCACAAAGGGTAACAATTATCAACCAGCATTTATGCAGTGGCAAAGTTACTTTCTGGTCTGAATGTTTTGATCAACGTTATGAGAAAAATATATAACATTTTCTTGTTTATATCCATTTTTGTTTCTCTTCTGTGCACACACACATATCTGTTAACACACATCTGGGAACAAGAGGGAGATAACTCTGTACAAAGGAGCTGTTCTGCAGAAATGATACAGCATTGTGAAACAATCACAAAATATAACAACAACAATGTGTGACTGCTCAAAGTGGTGTCAAGGGCACAAGGAGGCGAATGGGATTCTGAATCTGAACTCCAAAGAAACCACTTACACTACGAATCATTTTCTGCTGGTTGTCAGCCAGAAACTCGTTGAGCTGGGCCCGGGTTGCATTGTCCCAGATCAGGTATGGATTCTCTGTGTTGCTGTTCAGCACTTTCAGCAGCTGGGGGAAAGAAAAAAATTTTTTAATAAAAGATGACATATGTATTCTGAGATCAACTAACACTGCACCGATAAGGACCAACTGCTTACCTCTGAGTGAGTGAGTGCGAGTAGCGAGTGAGAGAGACAGACAGAAAGAGAGAGATAGAGTGAGAGGGACAGAGAGAGAGAGAAAGAGAAGAGAGGTGGAGAGAGACAGATTCTGAGAAACAGACTGAGTGAAAGATATTAGAGAAAAAGAGATATTCAGAGAAATTCAGAGACAGAGGCAGACTGAGAGAGACATCAAGTGTCAAAAAGGAGGAGTTTGTATGATACTCCATGTTTGGTGTTTACATATACTGTACCATGTCAAACTGATGCAAACTAGGCCTATGGTTTGCTCTGTTTGGCCAAATTTCGCGCGGCTAACAGTGAAAAGACGCCCCTCTTAGTCTGGCCCGCTCTTAGCCAATCAAACGCCTCTAACAGCTATAAGCGAAACTTTCATTTCACCGTGCCCCTCATACAAAGTTGTGCTCACCTCAGAGGGTTCCGGGTTGGCCAGTTTGCGAGCCAGGTATGGAGTCAGCATGGCCATGAGGGACTTCTTCACTGATGGGTTGTCCGGGGGCCCCTCCTCACCTGCCTCCTTGTCATGGTAACCGGCCAGACGGGCACAGGCAAAGATGCTCTGCTTCGCCAGCTGGTTGGCCACTTCCTGTTGGTCAGCAGTGTCACACTGTTCACTTCTCAGCCATTTACTACTACTACTACAATTACTGCTACTAAGAAGAAGAATTTACATTTATATTGTGCCCTTTCTCTTGAGTTAAGTTCAAAGTATACAAAGCCAAAGAAGAATGTACATATGTATAGCGCCCTTTCTCTCTGAGAGCTCAGTTCAAAGCTACAGCCAACAAAAGTGTCTATTTTTGTGTGTGATTATTTTACTTGGTCATACTTCTTTTTCTTGTTCAAATCAAACATCACTGTTTAAAGTGGCTGGGTACTGCATACTGTTCCTGTCATCATCACAGTTCACACTGCCACATAGCCAGCCAAGTCTGCCCCCACCACCTGCAGTGTGTATGTACCCAGCCAGGTCCACATGCACCTACCTGTCGACTGCTTTTCCTCACTCCTCCGCACACCCCAAAAATAATCCTCTTTTTCTTTTTACATTCCCGGGGAGGATGAAAAAGAGCATGCACATTTCCTTATCTCATCACCTTAAAGGAAATTTTGATTTGTTTTGTTGCTCTGCCCTTCTCTCATACAGGATGTATATACCTACATACTGACTGCTCTCCTATCTCTTCTCCACCCCTCCCTCATTCAGGGTGCATGTACCTGACCCACGTACCTGCTGACTGCTCTCCTCATTCTTCTCCACCCCTCCCTCATCCAGGGTGCATGTACCTGACCCACGTACCTGCTGACTGCTCTCCTCATTCTTCTCCACCCCTCCCTCATCCAGGATGCATGTACCTGACCCACATACCTGCTGACTGCTCTCCTCATTCTTCTCCACCCCTCCCTCATCCAGGGTGCATGTACCTGACCCACGTACCTGCTGACTGCTCTCCTCATTCTTCTCCACCCCTCCCTCATCCAGGGTGCATGTACCTGACACACACCTGCTGATTGCTCTCCTCTTCACCACTCCTCCATAATCCAGGGTCCATGTACCTGACCCATCTACCTGCTGACTGCTCCCCTCACTCTTCTCCACCCCTCCCTCATCAAGGGTGTATGTACCTGACCCACAAACCTGCCGATTGCTCTCCTATCTCTTCTACACCCGTCCCTCATAAGGGTGCATGTACCTGACCCACGTACCTGCTGATTGCTCTCCTCACTCTTCTCCACCCCTCCCTCATCAAGGGTGAAGTCGTAATGGAAGAGGTTTGGCAGCAGGTGCCAGAGGACACCAGACTCGAACAGGTTGGTTTGCAGCCAGAAGTCCACACAGAAGGCACTGACGCACTCCGTCACCACTGTGCACAGCTTGGCCAGGTTCTGGAGGGGAGACACACAGTTGGAGTGTTGGGGGGGAGATGTATACACCACTATTGTCATGAGTGAGTGTGAATGAGAGAGAGACACAGAGGGAGAGAGAGACAAAGAGAGAGAGACAGATGGAGAGAGAGATAGAGACACAGAGAGGGGAAGAGTGAGAGCGAGAGCAAGAGTGAGAGAGAGAGAGAGAGAGAGAGAGAGAGAGAGAGAGAGAGAGAGAGAGAGTGTATGTGAGAATGGTTGGTGGGAACGTATGAGTGCATGTGTGTGTGTGTGTGTGTGTGTGTGTGCACGCGCGCAAGTGTGTGTGCATGCTGAAATGAATGAATGAGTACTTTGTCTAAATCACCTTGTAGTGAATTAACAACTTCCCAGTGAGAAGAAGAAAGGGACACATAAACACAGCGCATATATTCCTGCCCAACTTGAACACTACATCAATATTCATTAAACGAATGGACAGCAATATCAAGTGAGAAGAAACCCAACTCAAAATCCAAAAATTAGCCCAATGAAGTAAATCTGGGGACACTTAGAAACTATATGCTCTTTCTTTTAAATTAATATTACTTCAAAAATTTACCCAATGAAGTATATCTGGGGGCACTTAGAAACTATATGCTCTTTCTTTTATATTAACATTACTTCTACATTTACAAACAGCACTTCACACATGCACCCATTTCTATGAGGTGGGTTTTATGTGTACGACTATCCTTCATTGACTTCAATTCTGTCAACATTGTCCAGGAACGTGTCTGCAGTTCATTTCTCGCTGGTTTTCTTGGTTTTAACAATGGAGAGAAACCGAAGGCTTGTTGACAGATGAGGGGGTGACACCAGCAAACAGGCTGAGGACCTTGGGTTATTGAGTGCCCCGACTACCTCAAGCGTCTCTCATCACAGAGCATCTCAGTTAAGTAAATTCTTGGTTTTCCTGGAGATGGCTTTGCATGTTATTCATCCAGCACCAACCCTTTCTCTCTGGGACATCATCATGTGCATGAATGGGTTCTTATGGAGCAACTTACATCTGTCAACTAAATGGACTAAAGAGCAGTGTGTAATTGTTAAGGTCTTTCCTTACCTTGAAGTACAGTATCCTGCATAGATCCCGGATAATGCCAGAACATTCCTGGATCTTTTCCCGACAGCCCTCAAACTGAGCAGCCACTGCGTAACACTTGGACACGTTCAGACACACCTGAAACACCCAGACACTTCAGTCACACCTGTAATATACAGCTGACTTGTGTAAGTATTACTGATAATTGTAAAGGAGAGGACAATTACTATAAATTGAGATGCATGAAAGAAAAAAAAAAGAAGATTAACACCAAACAAAATAAAAGTAACCACCAGATAAATAAAAGTAACCACCACACAAATATACAAGAAAAAGAATAATGATATTCAAACATGTTTTGCAAATCAAACAACTTTAAACCGAACAATGCCCAAACATTTCCAAATAGATAAAGCACACACATGCAACCCCATCCATACATTCATACTGAAATGCTTTCCCCCTATTTTGGTTGAGGGCATCAGTTCTGATTGTCAGGTTGCTATGTGCAGTCTCACTGATACACTAGCAAAGTATTCAGTTGAATATAGCTTACACTGATGC
Source organism: Babylonia areolata (assembly GCF_041734735.1). Classification (NCBI taxonomy): domain Eukaryota; kingdom Metazoa; phylum Mollusca; class Gastropoda; order Neogastropoda; family Buccinidae; genus Babylonia; species Babylonia areolata. The sequence continues at coordinate 53,258,953 of NC_134876.1, read as the reverse complement.
TGAAAATCATTATTCAATGCAAACAGTACACTTGTGAATCTCTAAGCATTTGCTCCAATAAAAAATCAAAACAAAAAAGCTTATTTGAAAAACACAGAGAATGCAATGTAGAGGACATTTTATTTAATCTGCCCACTACGGACAGCACTTTCTGTAGTGATTGCCTCACCTGCACAGCCAGGTCGTTAGGATTGCTGGACTGACTGAGCACGCTGACACACCTGGTGAAGGCATCATGCAGCACCTGTCAAAATAATCACAGTCACCTGTCACTGCTTCATGCTGTCACAACACAGCTCATATTACCTGACATATAGTGAGTAAAGAGGAGAAACTGAGAGGTAAAATTTCTAAACATATATACACACACACATACGCTCATACAAATACGCCACACACATACACATACCACACACACGCACCACATCATGCATGTACACACACCACACAAAACAAACTACACCACACAATACCACAGACACCAACCCTTCACCGCACAACATTCGTCAAATATCACTCAAATGCAGAGACATACAACTGATGAACAACAACCACCACAAGACATACACCAAACCACATACATTACTCAACAAAAAGCATACAGACACATCACACCATACACAGAAACTGCACAACACATAAACAAACCCTACCACACACACAAATTCCTAAAAAACTCACAACTAATACAACTCTAAGCTGAAAGAGATATGTAATCTGAAAAGAATCACAGTTGTATCACAGTCAGATGGAAACTGAATCTAATACTAATCACTGAACCCCCCCCCCCCCCCCCCCCCCCCCCCCCCCCCCAAAACCAATCATACAACTAAAATGCATGCACAAACCTTAATGCCGTTCTCTCGTCGGAGTTCTTCAGCATTCAGAGCGGAGCAGTTGACAGTGTGGTAGGCCACTTCTGCGGCAGCAGCCAGGAGAGGGGCCGTCTTGGAGAACAACTGATCGTCATTAGTCTCCATCTGGATCGTCTTGATGAGCATTGGGTAGCCAGCATACTTGTAGGGATGGAGATCTGCAGTCACCATCGCGACAGGTGAGAAAGGGGTCAAATAGCAGGTAAGAAAGGGGCCATGGGACAGGTGAGAAAGAGGCCAAAGAAAGTGACAAAGAGGTCAAAGGACAGGTGAGAAAAGGGTCAAAGGACAGGTGAGAAAAGGGTGAAAGTGCAGGTGAGAAAGAGGTCATCATTTGGACAGGTGAGAAAAGTTTCTCCTGTGTGCACGTATATCTATCAGAATAAAAATGGATTTTTTTTTCTACAGACCCTTGTCACAGGCAACATTTTCTTGTTCTTTGAACTCCTTTTTTTTGGTTTTTGCCTAAGCAGCATGCAAGTCATGGAGCACATTATAGTTTTTCTTTATTTTTCATCTTATTTTAAGTGAACTACACTAGCTTTCACCATTGGCTCCCAGTCAACCCACCCCCTACCCTCCTCTGAAAAAAAAAGACAGGAAAATAAAAACATTAGAAAATAAAGAAAAAGGATGTAGGGATAGATCCATTTATACTTCTTTTGTGTTTTCTAATGATGGACATTTGCTGTGTTCTTCAATCTTGGATGTGTGATCACTTTGAACACTTTCTGTGTAGTTGAAGTACATAGTGTTCATGGGAATACTTCAGCTTTTTCAGAGACAGAAAGACACTGGGAGGAGGTAAAAATAAGGGGGAAAATTTCTTACCTTCCTTGTGTCTGCTGAAGAGAATGGACTGTGCTTTCAGAATGAGCACAATGTTCTGTGGGTCAGGGCCATCTTTGACTTTTGATTTGCTGCACAGGAACTCGTACGCTTTGTTCACTTGCTCAAACATTTCCTGTAACAATACACACACTAATTTGATCCTTTGAATCCCTTAAAAATGAGCAATCAGTGCTGTAAATTGTGCACTCCTTGGCAATTTTACAATTATTCAAATCTAATTAAGTAAAATGATCAACAAAAATAAAATGCGTACACACACACTCACCCACCCATATCTAACTGCTGAGAGCAAATCAGATGAAAGAAAAAGAATCCAGCTTTTAAGCAAGAATTGAGCTCAAGGAGGACTCATAATTGTGTGAATCAGGAAGCAACTGGTTTCTTTGAATAAGTGCATTAAAAAGAAAAAGAAAAAAAAAAGAAAGAAAAAAGATAGAAACAAAGAAATAAAGATAGAAACAAAATAGAAATCAAGAAGGAAAACAGTCACAAAATATGAAGCAGAGGAAGCACAGGAAAAAGTGAACTCACTCGTCCCTCAGGATTCTTGTCCGGGTGGTACTTCTGGGCCAGCTTGAAGTACGCCTTTCTGATCTTGGATTCATCATGTCTGTCCACACAACAAGAGCTTCTTAAACAACAGATAATTCTGATGGAAAACATACCATCACTATGGCCTGTTCACCACCACCCCCAATCTACCCCACTTTTTAGGTTTTATACTGTATTGTGATGAACTGGCCTATATATATAAATATCTGTAAGTAATGGCACACCCCAACTGCCCCCGTCACCTGCATTTTTGGTTTCTTTCTTGAAACTTTTGGGGTCACAAGTGAACCATAAAGGCTTTGCTCCCTGTTTCTAATGAATCAGATTTCATAAAACAAGCCCCCATTACTCACAGATACCTCAGTATTGCTATGAATTATATAACCATGACAAGCACACTGTAAACAGCCAGGAAGGGTGATATAACACACACACACACACAATGCAGTACAGAAGACACAGACAGACCCTCACCCCCCAGTGTTTTTAGACAGGTTGAGCACGTTGTAGGCATCCTCCACAGACATGGATGGAGGCTTCTTCTCCACCTCTTTCTTCCACGCATCCAGGATGTCTTTCAGCAGCCGCACCTGGTCACAAGTTTCACACACACTCAGAGCATAATTTGTTGTATGTTAAACACCCACACCCCTCCCACACACACACAGAATGTCACTTGCTGCATGTCACACACACACACACACACACACACACACACAGAACATCACCTGTCTAACTATTGCTGCTTCTAAATGAAGTCATCTCTCAAAGTCTGCGTTCATGGATGTAAATATTTTTTATTCTATTTCAACATATATACATATACCTTTTATTGTCTGTTGATTTTTTTAATTCGCTTCTTCCTCAACTGTGTGAAGACACTGGGGCACCACACAGAAGAACTGTTCACCAGATTCCTCCACATCTGTCGGTTGTATTTTATATGCAGTATACGATGAAGAGATGCCTCAATGGTTTGTTTACAATAAATAATAACTCACAATAAATGTAATTGCTTTGAAAGGCATAATCAAACTGCTGAAGTGGCTTTGCATCACAGTATCAATGATAAAATGTGCAAAATGTGAAGCTGTGTTTCTCTAGAAGTTAAATAAACACTTGGTAATCAATAAATCATGTGTAAGGACCCATCATGAGTACCAGAAGGTCATACACATAAAGATCTTTGACAGACAAAAGTACATGCTTTTCTAACCATTCACTTTAATCAGAGATAAATTTAACAACATTTTTGAAGTGGGGGTGCAGTATATTCAAACAGTACAAAAAATGATCTATTATCTTTAAAATCAGAATTCATCGAGAACACACAAAACTCTGTAGTGAGAGGATGAAGACCATCTTACGGGGTCTTTGATGGGCCAGTCAGGGAAGCGGGTGGTATCACACAGGTGTTTGAGGTAGTAGATGTTACAGAACAGCTCATTCTCAAGCTGCGGGTAGTTGATGGCAGGTATAGGACAATACTGGTATAAAGCTCGTGTATTGCTCTGGAGTCGTGGTGAGAAGTCTGCCAAGTGGGACGCTATCTTCTCAATCATCATGCGCCTGAAAGGAATCACGAAATGAACACTTCACATAATACCCACATCAGTTTACTTCCTTTCAACTTCTTAACCACACTACCACAATGCCATGACCTGACATAAATGTAGGATTTTTCACCCCACTCCCTCACCCCCTTTACATGCAAGATTACACCCACTGTTTGGATGAAGTATATATTGCATACCTGTCGCTAATAATGCAATACAACTTTTTCTGCAGTGTTCTCTCATAACTAAAACACGGTGATCAACTTACAGTCAGTTGTATATGAGCAAAATCACAACTATGATGTTAATCAAAAGAACGAAAATATAACCCATCATACATTTTCCAGGTGAAAAACCTACTGCACCTCATTTCAGAGTTCCAGATGGCCTCTGGCGTGTCAAACTCTCCCAGGAAGATCTCGGCAAACTTGTCAGGGGAGTAGTTCTCCAGGTAGCACACCATGGCCTCAGGCATGATATGGCCCATCACACTGCGGATCATGATGTCTGACGTCTTGTTCTGAAACACCAGGGTATATGTAGGATGATGACTAACGTGACCCTGGAAGAATTCTACAATCATATTTGCATCCAGACATTAGAAGTTACCTTGAATACTTAATGCTATCATTATGAGCACGACAATGGTCAGACAGATCCAGAAGACCACAATATCAAGGTATGCACGCTGAGACAGTGTTGTTCATTAACTTACTGATGACAAAGCATTCATCCTGTCTGGGTCCTCTTTCTTCCCATCACCGTACTCACCGCCTGATCTCGGGAGTCTCTCCAGTGCACTAATCCACAACCAGAACGGTTGACGGTACACAATAGGAAGGAGTGAATGTAGGGGAGATGACAAAAGTGGGGATACTTTAACCAATACAATTGCTCTCTTCTGGAGTGGTGTACATTACTGACAGATATGGTGTATTGCAATAATAAGTGCACACACAAAAGAAAACCCTTCTCACACAAACATCTACAACCAACCTGTCTCACTGACACTAAACACCATGACACTGTGTCCGAAAAGCGCTTTTAAAACTTGGGTCTTTGACAGAAGACAGGTGCAATATGTAAGTACCCATATCGATCAACCACCATGACTCTGAGCTTGATCCCTAAGGATAGGTTCAATACACAAGTATCCATATCAGTCAACAACCATAACGCCAACATGTGTCAAGTGTTTTTTGGATCAATCAGGAAATTTGGTAGGAACATTCTGAATTTGGTAGGAACACTTGGACTCTGAGCCACACCAGTAAACATACATTTTATCTACAAGGCATACAGACAATGTTAACACACATGCGATTAGCTGGGCATCATCCTGTGAGAACAAGGTTAGTAGTGACTGTCCTGGCCTCATGATTGATAGGTCAAGAGCGTCTAGGTAATGTTACGATAGGAAAGCATGTGATAATGCTATGTAGTCGAAAATGAACTTGTCGGAACAATTCTGATGTTGGCATAACATTGGAACAAAATATGATCGAGTGTAGCAAAATACAGCAAAATAGTAAGAGCTGGCATCTGTGAACAACGCACCTCGTCGGAGCGGAAGGCCTGCTGGAGGTGTGTGTACTTCAGGAAGCGGGCAACTGGCAGCACGTTGGAGCCGGTGTACATCATGATGAAGAAGAACACACCTGACAGGTAGAGGCGCGACAGGCCCGGGTTGTTCTCCATCACCTGGTACAGCAGTGTCGCCACCTTCTCCACCAACACCGGGTCAAAGGTCAGCAACAGCTGCACACGCCCCACAGAACACAGGATAGTTGATTTTCTAGCATTAACAATAGGGAAAGGGTCAAAGGTCAGCAACAGCTGCACACGCCTCACAGAACACGGGATAGCTGATTGTCTAATATTGCTAATTTGTCAAAGGGTCAAAGGACAACTGCTTATGCACCACAGAACACAGGATAGTTGATTGTCTAGTGACAGAAACAGTGAAAGGATCAAAGGTCAGCAACAGCCACACACGCTCCTCAAAACGCAGGAAAGTTGATTGTATGTGTGTGTGTGTGTGTGTGTGTGTGTGTGTGTGTGTGTGTGTGCAAGTGTGAGTGTGTGTGTTTGTAAGAGCGTCTTTGGTGCTTCGTGTCTGAAGGACATGTTATTGTGTAACATTTTGCGAGGTTTCAAAGGGTGATACAAAATGTGCTATCATTATTATCACAAATGAAAAGACATTAAACTAACAAAAGAAAGAAAGAAAGAATAAAGGATACTTCATTCTTTGAAGCCTATATTTTTTCCATGATGTAGGAATCTTTGCAGAGAAATTTAATATGGTAAGGGTATGTGTATTTCTGTGAGGTTTCTGTGGGTTAGTATGCATGGGAAATTTAAAGTGTCATGATATGGTGGTGTGTGACTGCCGTGTACACGTATGTGCGTGTGTGTTCTTGTGTGTGAGAGATAACTCAGAATGTTTTTATTAGAAGGCCTATCCTTCCAACCTGTCCTTGAGAGAGATACTGACCCAAATAATCAGTATTAATTTGTCAACAAATATGAACAAATAAGTGAACATAAAAAAAAACAACCCAGAACACACACGCGCACACAAATCAAGGCGTAAACGACTGACCTGTACAATGTGAGGCAGACAGGTAGCGTCAGAAAGGATGCGCTTGACTCGTGGCAATGGTCGAACTACCGCACCATCTACGTCTCTGCACGAAAGATACAGGATCAGGATCTTTATAAAGTACACACACACACACACACACACACACACAACCACACACACACACAAACACACACACATACCCAGACGTGCATACTAATTCCTTTATTTCCTTCCTCCAATTTTGTCAACAGTGTTCAGACACATTTTACACACACACACACACACATCTCATTTTCAACTGAAACCCTGTAGACTGCTGAGTTGACCTACTTGCTGGGATAGTACTCGGCCATCCTGATGAGCATGTTGAGGATGAGCGTGGCCAGGTCACTCTCGTTCATGACGGCCTGACCTGAGGCCATAAGCGTCCACTTCAGCTGGGGCACTGTGTGCAGGGGCCGCCACCCATCCATGCCTTGAGCCCAGCACCGCGTCTTGCTGTGGATCACCCCTTGCTCCCAAAACTCCTTTATCTGTGGGTCACAACACAGCAAAAATTTATCTGTCAGACCTGTCAATCCTGCTACTGTCAACTGCGGTGCATCAGTTTCCTTCGGAAATATCTGTCCACCGGCGCAACATCTAGACTTGTGGTTTCTCTCATTTTCACTCGCCTTGACTACTGTCACTCTCTATTGTCTGGTTTGCCTGTTTCATCCATTCAGTCCCTAAAGAGCATACAAAACTCTGCTGCCCGACTCGTCCTCAGAAAGAAAAGATCTGAGCACATCACTCCTCTTTTGCAACATCTCCATTGGCTCCCTGTCTCACACAGAATAAGGTACAAGATCAGCACTCTATGTTATACAGGTATTCACAAATCTGCCCCTTCCTATCTCTGTAGCTGCCTTCACCTCTACACTCCATCACGCTCTCTAAATATTTTTTCACGCCTACATTGAATCTTATATAAACTATGCCTCAACTGTTTGGGATTCAGTGAGTGATAACATCCTAAAACCACTCCTAAGTCTTCATAGGCGTGCTCTTAAATTAGTTATTCTAAAATCGTCCTCTTTATATGTTTCTGATTATACAGAACTTGATATATTGCCATTGAAAATTAAACTGAAATATAATAAAGCCATATTTATGTTCAAAACATTATCAGGTTATGCCCCACCCTCTCTCATAAGTAATTTTCCAGTAAATAGTCACTGTCACATACATAAAATAACCTTGCCTCGGCCAAGAACTGATCTTTATAAAACAAGTTTCACATACTCTGGTGGATATTTATGGAATTCTATTTCATCTACACTTAATATAAACTCCAGTCTCAGTGTCTTCAAAAGACTATATCATAAACATCTAATGTCAGAGCTAAGTTCTACGAATCCTTGAAATTACTGAGACTGATAAACAAATGATGTATTCTCAATATCCTTGTCTATTTGTCTATCTCCTTTCCTCCCTTCCTCCTTCCCTCCCTCTCTTCCTCTCAACAGTTTTCCTCTCTTTCCTTCTTCGTATCTCTTCCTCTCTTATCGTCTTCTTCCCTCTCTCCTTCACGCAAAAGCATACTATGTTATTTTGTGGGGAATTGTGTATTTTCTATGCCATTTATTGTTCTTGTTGTTTTTTGGGTTCTTTTTCCTCCTTTTTTCAGTCTTCTTGTATTTCCTAGATTAGTTTATACATTTTCTTTACTAGGGTAGGATGAAAACAGGCTGATAAGTGCCTATTCCTTTTCCCTCAATAAAAAAGTTCGATTTCAATTTCTCTACTATCAGCTTCGGATCCTCTCTGTTTATACACACCCAGATTCAAACACTCCACTGTCGGCCGCCGTTCTTTCTCTGTCTCTGGACCTTGCAATTGGAATGAACTTCCTCTTTCGCTTCGTCAGGTCTCCGCACTCAGCTCTTTCAAGTCTGGCCTTAAATCCCACCTTTTCCCAAGATAGCCTCCCTTCCCTGCCTCTTCCTTGTCTTCAGGTTCTCCAGTATTAGAGTTATACATGCGTGTCAATGACTGCTGCGAAAGCACTTTGATTTGTCTCTGCACAATATTCAGCGCTATATAAATATAATCATTATTATTATTATCATAAACACTGTTGCTCCCAGAACTTTCACCTGCCTGTCACGGAACAAATCTAAGTCCACTATTGCTCCCAAAACCTTCATCTTCCTGTCATGAAACAAATATATATCCATTACTGCTCCTCAAACTTTCATCTGCCCATCAAGAAACACTCTATATTCACCATTGCTCCCAAAACTTTAATCTACCTGTCACAACAAATCTATATCCACTATTACTCCCAAAACTTTCATCTACCCAAAACAAAACAAATCCATATCCACCATTGCTCCCAAAACTTTCATCTACCCAAAACAAAACAAATCCATATCCACCATTGCTTCCTTAACTTTCATCTACCTGTCACAACAAATCTATATCCACTATTGTTCCAATAACTTTCCTCTGCCTGTTACAATGAATCTATATCCACTACTGTTCCCAAAACTTTCATTTACCTGTCACGAAACAAATCTAAATCCACTACTGTTCCAATAAGTTTCATCTGCCCATCATGAAACAAATCTGTATCCACTACTGTTTCCAAAACTCTTATCTGTGAGTCACAACACATGTCTGTGTCTACTATTGCTCTCAGAACTCTTTCATCTTGTGTCACAATACAAGTCTGTGTACTATACAACCAAGAACTTAATCGGTGGGTCACTACACACATCAGACTAATAATAATAAACTAAAATTATCTAATTCAAAGAAAACAATACGTCAGCAAATACCTTAACATGTGACAAAAAAGAAAATGACTCCAAATTTAACTCTGCAACAATGAAAATTGTATTCGCATTCGAAGTGGATCTTACAAACTTCGCAAATCTCTGCATTATTTATTTTGTTAAGTAAATAATCTGAATTCAATTTTCATCTTTGGAAACTTTTTCTTTAGGATTAAATCTTTACTTAATTTGAAAATGATACTGTTTGCTACGTCACTGCTGATTTCATAATGTTGTCAGATCCACCGATACATATTAATGTGAAATCATTTCCTGACGGTGTAAATGAATTATCTAGGTCCATGTCCCTGAACAAGATCCTACCTCTTCAAAGCTGTAGGGACCTAGGCGCTCCTTCTCTGCATTGCCAAAGTACCACTCCTTCTCACTGCTTCTCTGCATGTCTGGGGAGGCTTCAATCACATTTGTCTGCACACAGTGTCAAACATCACCCTCAATTCAGTTTACCAAAATGATTAGTGACTGCCTCCTTGTTTCTGTAGAAAGATTTAACATGCACACTGTTTCAATTTAATAAAACATGATGACTATCTCACATTATACCTTGTGTTTGTAAAAGCTGCTCATTTTTGTTAAATAACAACATGTGAAGTTATTTGTGAGCACAAGAAGTAAGCTAGTTTTCTATTTCAAATGAACACAGACCACAACAAAATGAACATATATTTTTTATTATTCACGGTATTTATCAGTTCATGGAGAACTGAGCAACACCTGTCATAGGTTACAACGCAAAAACGCATGTCTGTGAGGTTACAGTACACCATGGAAAGAAATGCAGGAAAAAGTGCATATAAAACCCCTAAAATAAAGCAGTAAAACACATAGCAACCCCTGATGAATTTGGAAAGTTTTTACATACACGGTTTTATATTAGTGATAAAAAAAATTTGAAGTACACTATAAATATCACATACTGTCGCATGTCTGTAACAGCTATCCCACTTCAGTGAACTGACCTGCAGTGGCACAGTGGCTCTGGACGTGTGTAGATGAGCCAGCGTGAGCAGGTCCACGAGCACCTTGATGCCGTTGGCGTCCATGATCTCCTTCACATTCCGTTTGTGCAGGATCAGCTTGTTGAGGAAGCCAATCAGCCGGTCTCTCTCCAGCTTGTCTGTACACTGACAAGCACAAAGGGAAACACGGGTCACGGTACAAACATGTCAGGTACCAACGCACTGTGAAACTTGGCAATAACAGAATATATGGAACTGGACAAAGTTAAAAGTTACTGTTTCACTGTTTGTAGATGGAACAGTTATAACATTTACAACTCTGTTCTCTACTTCCCCTCCCCCACCCCTCCTCCATCAAAAGTTTACAAGTCACTGTTTCTCTCTTTGTGGATGGACCATTATAACACACTTACAGCCCCCCCACCCTTTCCTCCCCAACACCAACACCTGACAAACTACTATATATAGTCACTGATGCATAGTCTGAATTTATGGTAAACACATCTGATGCATGATGCCTTACACTGGACACTGTTCTTCCCAACATATTACCATCAGCATTACTGAAATTTCTCAAACTTAGCACCAACATAAAACATCTGTCAAGGTATAACCATCAACACTAATCAAATTTCTCAAACTTAGCACGAATACAAAATATCTGTCAAGATAATACCATCAACACTTATCAAATTCCTCAAACTCAGCACCAACACAAAACATGCCTTCCTCCACATTCTCCCATCCCTGGTACTACCCCAAGCCATGCAGACTGAAGACAGGACACGCCACTGACCCTCTCTAGCATGCCGACAATGTAGCGCGTGTCGTTGAAGGCTCCGATCTCCTCATGGCATCGACCATACACAATGGCCATGGCTTGAAGGCACATGCATTTCATTGGGATCTTAGGTGTCAGGAGGAACCGGTGGTACAGGTCATTGAAAAATTCATATCTGCAAAACAAACAGAAGGATAGAACAGAATCCATTTTAATATATCACTGTTTCTGGAGTTGATTAGAAGGACATCTTGGACAAAATATTTGGTTTCATATTATTATGATAATGCAGAACATTTATATCACATCAGTGTGTTGCTATGATGGGAGCTTTCAACGCAATACAAAATAACATTGAAAAAAGAAACAAAATAACAACAAAAAACAGCAACACACACACACAAACAAAAACAACAACAACACACCAATTAACTTACGATTTCTTGATGGCACTAGTTTCTTCAGACTCCTCATCTTCTTCCAGCAGCAGACGCAGGTAGTAGTCACCTGCACAAAAAATACATTCACTTCTGAAACCCAATCCACAACTTCTTTATATAGATAATGGTAGCTATACATGCTAAAGAAATCCTGCCTTTACTCTATATGACCAACTGAAACAGCATTCTGCCTGTAAGACTTGCTTTGAGATGAACAACTGCAATAGCTGTGGGTAAAAAATTCCCTCTTAGTTTTGCATGGTTTGATTTCCTGTGTAGTTTGTCCAACTAGATTTAACTGGTAACTCATTCATTTTGACTTCCTTTATGCTGAACTTCTTTATTTCTTTAAAGCTGACCTGATTTAATTTCACTTTTTCTTTACCACTTTTCACATCCTTTGAAGCTTGCATATTTCCTAAGAAGCTTACCTGTTTTGATATCCTTTGTACCTTTCCTATTTTGATTTCCTCTGGAGAAGACTTATGATTTCCTTTCAAGCTGACCTATTTTGATTTCCTTTCAAGCTGACCTATTCCACATGAAGCTTAGCTGTTCTGAGCTTCAAAGCTCACCTGTTTTGATTTCCTCTTAAGATGACCTATTATGATCTCCTATAAAGCTTTCCTATTTCACACGAAGCTTAGCTGTTCTGATTTCCTTCAAATTACCTATTCTGATTTCCTTCAAAGCTTACCTATTTTGATTTCCTCAGAGAGGCAGTGGTAGGGAACCTCAAACTCCTGGTGGTTCCAGGCGACGATGCAGTTGGAGCCCAGCTCCTTGTCCACATTAAAGGCTCGCATTTCGTTCTCAAAGGCCTCACGCAGCTCCTCCCTCGTCTGCACACATTCAGTTCATTTTCATGTTCTGCAGCGACTCATGCAAAAGTTACATAAAACAGGTATTATTCTGTTCTGCAGCAACTCACAGAATGCACATGCAAAAAGTTACATAAAACAGTTATTATCCTGTTCTGCAGCAACTCATGGTGTGCACATGCAAAAAGTTACATAAAATAGGTTACATAAAACAGGTATTATCCTGTTCTGCAGCAACTCATGGTGTGCACTTGCAAAAAGTTACATAAAACAGGTATTATTCTGTTCTGCAGCAACTCCTGTTGTGCACTTGCAAAAAGTTACATAAAACAGGTATTATCCTGTTCTGCAGCAACTCACAGAGTGCACGTGCAAAAAGTTACATAAAACAGGTATTATTCTGTTCTGCAGCAGCTCATGGTGTGCACCTGCAAAAAGTTATATAAAACAGGTATTATCCTGTTCTGCAGCAACTCACAGAGTGCACATGCAAAAAGTTACATAAAACAGGTATTATCCTGTTCTGCAGCAACTCATGGTGTGCACATGCAAAAAGTTACATAAAACAGGTATTATTTTGTTCTGCAGCAACTCATGGCGTGCACTTGCAAAAAGTTACACAAAACAGGTATGCAGCACGATGTGCACATGAAGCCATATTCGTAATGCACTTAGAACACGGTCTCTGACTGATGACATGTGCTGTATAAGAGCCTATGATAGCAAGTACATGACAGTCAACACAGCATCATAGTTATAATCACTCTATCTTTTATTTCTTGCAAGAGACATTTTGCTCATTACGTTATTTATAATCATACTTTTTGTGCCATCAGTCATGAGCGACCAACAAAGCACCGAACTGTGTATGACTGACATTCGGGTTATGAACAATGAACAAGGACTTTTATTCTGAACTTATATTGCAGATGCATGTAGTCAATTCCTTTGGCAGTTTTATGCTGAACAACTTTCTGTATCATCACAAGAAAGTCAATGCATATAATTTTAAAAAGGTAATACCCAGTCATTAACCAAAAGAAAACAAAAGCTGACACAACATTCATTAAGAAAAACTTTTAAAAGACAGAGAAAGCTGAAGTTCAATCCCTGGATATCAGTCATGCAAGTGTGTGTGGAAGATCATGTGAAAGATATCAGGACATATTCATGTGTATGAAATTAAAAAAAGAAAGAAACCAGGATATGATTCATGTGTGAGGAAGATCATGTGGAGAAAAACAAAAAGAAAATTGTTCAAAATCTGTGTGGAAGATTAAGTGAAAAAAGGACATATTTCTGAATTTGTGCTGAAAATCATGTGAAAGAAACAAGCACATGCTTCAAAATGTGAAAAGATCATGTGAAAGAAACAAGGACATACTTCAAAATGTGTGTGGAAGATCATGTGAAAGAAACGAGGACATACTTAAAAATGAGTGTGGAAGATCATGTGTAAGTAATGAGGATATACTTCAAAATGTGAAAAGATCATGTGAAAGAAACGAGGACATACTTCAAAATGTGTGTGGGAAGATCATATGAAAGCAATCAAGACATGGTTTTACTCAAGCAGAACAGTGGTGACTGTGTGGTGGCTTACCTTGTAGTTCCAGAGCAGGTTGGGTTTGGCATGGTCCCTGTTGAAGTAGTAGTAAAACAGTGGCCAGTTGGCCTCGCTCTTTATCCTCTGTCGCCGCTTCCGCAAAACGATGGGCTTGTCGTTTTGCTATCACCATACACACATTCATGTCTTTTTGCTATCACCATACACACATTCATGTCTTTTTGCTATCACCATACACACATTCATGTCTTTTTGCTATCACCATACACACATGTCGTTTTGCTATCACCATACACACATTCATGTCGTTTTGCTATCACCATACACACATTCATGTCTTTTTGCTATCACCATACACACATGTCGTTTTGCTATCACCATACACACATTCATGTCTTTTTGCTATCACCATACACACACGTCGTTTTGCCATCACCATACACACATTCATGTCGTTTTGCTGTCACCACACACATTCATGTCATTCTGCTGTCACCACACACACATTCATGTTGTTTTGCTATCACCATACATGCATTCATAATTTTGCTGTCACCATATATGCATTCGTGTCATTTTGCTGTCACCATAGACACATTCATGTCATTCTGCTGTCACCTTCCACACATTCATGTCTTTTTGCTGTCATTGTACACACACTCCTTTCATTTTGCAATCACCATATACACATTCATCATTTTGCTGTCACTATACACACATTTATGTCATTTTGCTGTCACCTTATACACATTCATGTCATTTTGCTGAGGGAAACACAATGCAGTAAAATCAAATTTCTTTTCTATCACTTTCAGAATCATTTAAATCAGAATGATAATTAAAGAAAAAATATTTCCTGGAAAACTGTAGAGTAGCATTTCATAAAACAATCCCACAACGATAAAAACAACAACAAGATCACAAAGCGTGCAGTTACCATCTGTTTCTTTTCCAGGCCGATGCGTGAGCGCCAGTGCTGTAGAATATTGTCAATTTTCTTCTCAATCAGCAGCAGCTGTAGGTTGCGTTTGTTCTTGTTCAGGTGATCCTGTGCAAAAGGACACTACACAATGCACTCTGTGAACATCAGGTAACTGACAACAGGTAGCCCCTCATATATATGATGCTCATGCATATATGTACACACAATTACACCTGGCTTCATATCATCAAATGATCGCTTTGTTAAATTCTTGTTATAATTATGTTTGACCAAGTTCATATGTGTATGCCACTTTTTATGACTTGATTATACACACAAAGGTCAATCAATTCAAATATAAACACCAGCATTTATTTAATCAGTAGACTCATAAGACTAGGCGTTAGTCTTTGTCAAAACAGATTTCTCTGTGAAATTCAGACTGTTCTCCCTAGGAAGAGTATGTCATCACAGTGCAGTGTTACCTCTTTATTTACCTTTTCTCTGTTTGCAAATGTATTTGTTTTACTGTCAAAGTAGATTTTTCTGCAGAATTTTGTGAGGGAAACCCCTCTTGATAAAATGGGTTCTTTTACATGCACTATGTGCATGTTGCACAAGGGACCTCCGTTTACTATCTTATCTGAATGTCAGTAATAGACCTAAACACACCAAATTCCTCAAGTCTTATTATCTGGAAATACACAAGAAACAATTTTTAATAGGGCAGAGCTGTCAGTATCAAGGAGTCAGTATACTCCAACAGACAAACATGGGCAGGTCACCTGTGCCAGTTTGACGTTGTCCCTGACGTGCAGTCGATCGGTCTCACTGACTGGAACATCGTCTGGAGAGTCCAGGTAGGCAAGCAGACCACTTGGCTGAAACACATATTCATTTCAACAAACTATCCTCACAATAGCCAAGTGCTCCACTGTCTCCATGTCTGTTCTGTTGGTTCACCCATCACAAAAGACACACCACAGTGACAACACACATAAACAAACACATCAGTGACGACATACACGAACAAATATGCAAAAAAAAGGATCACCTATATCCCTTAGACTGCTTATACATAGGCACAGGCAAACATACAGCATCTACATGTTTCAACATGTTGAAAGCTAGAGGTAAATAATTTGTTCTGAGGAAAAAATAATTTTCTTCCTAAAATTACTTTTAGTCAAACATACTTACCATGACCCACCCAAGTCTGCACCAGTGGGTCACGGTAAAGTATGTGTCATTAAAGGAAATGTTTGTCCTAAAATAACATTTAATCTGACATATTTCTCATGACCCACTGGTGCAGCAGACTCCAGCAGGGGTCTGATTCCTATACAATGCAAAATACTACTTCCCTCAGGAAAGGAAAATGAAAGTAGCTGCAGCTAGTGACCTTTCAATTTCCTGATATTGAAATAATGGCTGAATATCTAAAGGAAAATGCAGAGCACCTGTGTACTATTTTGAGTTGTGACTCAAGTTTGTGTTCCTTTCTTTTTTCTTGACAATCCCTTCACTCCTCATATGAAGTCATCAATTTTATCATTGTACACACACACACACACACACACACACACAAGAGTGAGCTAACAGCTGCGTTAAAAAGGGTGACAAATCTAAAGACCACAAGAACAAAAAAAAAATAATGTGCCCCTAGATCTTGTCTTCTCTTGTCTTGATGGTGAAAACAGCATGAACAGTAAACAGAACATGTCCTTCATTCTCACCAAAATGCGCTTCAGCAGTCCCATGGCGGTGGGGTGGCCAGTCACCCACAGACCCACTAAATGCCGACTCAGCTGTCTGAAATAAAAACAAAAGAAAAGAGAAAAAATGTACTTGTACATACAGGCACCTCTTCTGATTTTTTTCACCTGCAGTAAAGAAAACAACAGTGATCATATAAAGTACCAACATAGCAATTTGGTCCAAAGGAACAAGATTATTCTTTCTTCAAAACAACACATACTCTATAAAAGTAAAATGACAAAAAAAGAAAAAAAAAAGAAAAGAAAAAAAAAGAAAAAAAGATTACATACATTATCCTAGGAAAATATGTCTTCAAATTTCAAACGACATTCATCCAGATCTTCTTTTCTGTGCTTCCCTGTCACTAACCTTTGGTGCATGTCTGTGATTCTGAGTCTGTTTTCCTGTCACTATGTCTAGAGTACACATCCACATACAGGTAAGTGACAGGTAACACTTGTTGTGAGCATGCAACCGTTGGTGCTCTGAGTAGGTAAGTGACAGGTAACTAACCTGTTTGTGAGTATGCGACCGTCAGTTCTCTGAGTGCACATGGTGGTGTGCAGGTATCATAGAGTTCACACCAACAGACAGGTAGGTAATATGTACCTCACCTGTTTGCAAACATGTGACTGTCAGAAGTCAGAGAACATGGCAGTATTCAGGTGTCATAGAAAAACACCTACTGACTGTAAGTGACAGTAACTTCTATTTGTGAGCATGCAGCTGTCAGTTCTTTGAAAGAACATGGTGGTGTGCAGGTGTCACAGAGTAAATACCAACAGACAGGTATGTAACAGGTAACTCACCTGTTTGTGAGCATGCGACTGTCAGTGCTCTGAGTGAACATGGCGGTGTGCAGGTGTCTGGGCAGAGCCCCCTCTGCCAGGGCCAGGTCCTGCATCTTGGCAGCAATCTCTGCATCTCCCTCCTGCGCATTACAGTACAGTATAGCACAGCGCAATACAGTACAGTATTGTGCAGCATACCATAGTGTAGCATAGAGTAGGATAGTATAGTATTGTAGTGTAGCATAGCATAGCAATAGTATAGTATAGTAAGTCGAATAAAGTATAGCATTGCATAGCATGGGACGATCAGTCCTATGCCTAACTGATCTGGCCATGGTTCCCCCGGTGACAATACACATGCATATTTGGATCATCCATTACCCCAGACTGATCAACTGCTTAGACACACAACATTTACATGTGTCAGAATATACCAAGATAGAAGAAAATGATTAGTTCCAACAAAATATCAATTTTCTGATGAAAAAAGTAACTACTAAATATTCATTGATAAATGTAACTTTTGCCAAAGCACATGTCATCATACACAAGCCAGCTAGACTGATAGTATCACCCTGTCCAGTTTTGTCTCCTGACTGCCTGTGGTTGCTAACAATTTGCCGATGTAGCGTAGCCAGGTAAAAGTGTGTACCTCAATGATGGCTTTCATCACCATGCCAGCCCCTTTCACGATGGCCATGGATGGATGCTGAAATCACACACAGCAAAAACAACTGAAACTATGTTTTTGCATAACTGTAAACCTAAGGAAATACGACAAAAAACTGGTCACAGACACAGGCAGACTGAGAAACAAGAGAAAGAAAGCTCTCCAGACACACACAGAAGTTTGCATGAAAACCATTCATTTCAGACCAAATAATGAATACACAGGAAACCAAACAAAACCAAAATGTAGGAAACAGTATCAGATATATAATTCCTTGTGATATAAGAAAACTGTTGACACTCAAATTATACAATATATATATTTCTGCACAAAATTTACAACTTTGTTGATTAAACATCAAAATGCATTTATATTTTCCTGATCATTTACATTACGTTCAACAATAAACATTTTGTACAAAAATATTTTTTCTTGCATTTTGAAAGTATCTTAATTTAAAAAAAAAAAAAAAAAAAAAAAAAAAAAAGTGAAATTTTCTACCTAAAATTACGTTTCAGTAACATACTTACCGTGACCCACTTGTGCAGACTCCAGCAGGGGTCTGACATTCCTGTCCTGTGCAAACTACTATCTGCCTATGCGGAGAAAACGAAAGTAGCTACGGCCGATAACCTCCAGGAAGTAGGTAACCTCCCCTTTGCCCCCCTGACTAGCGCCCTGTTTTTACAGCAAATCGCCGCAAGCAGCACAGTGTGCAGGGAGAACAGAAAGCGGGGAGGAACGGGAGGGTCTTAAATGTGGGTCATGCTAAGTATGTTACTTAAACGTAATTTTAGGTAGAAAATTTCCTTTTAATTACACATGCTTAACTGTGACCCACTAGTGCAGAATGGCACGACAAGGTGGAGGGCTCGTCTGTTCTATCACCAGTGCACTGTGATGGCCTGTTGTGTGACCACCGCAGAGGCAACGCCTCTTGAGCCATCATCCCTAAAGCGATAGATGTCCCTCAAGTAGAATTCGATGAAGGTAGAGTGTTCTGTGTCACCTAACGATATTGGTGCGGGCAAAGAAGACTGAGGTCTGCAGCTGTATTGTGGGAGAGGTCTGTGGACCACAGCTGTGCTGATAAATGTAGCGCAAAGAAAATCGGGTCATTGTGTTGAATCCACACTTTACTGAGAGCCCTTCGAATCAAAGGAAGAGAAGGAAACACGTACCCTATAGGGTTGTCTCACTTGAGCGTGGTTGAGCGTCAATGCAAGGAGGTGCACATGTGGTTTGATCTGATGATTCCACATTGGTTGTGGGTCAACCGTGGAAGTGATATATGTGTTTGAAGGAAACTGTGGCACGAGACAGAGGTAGCCCACCATGTTGGGCTTGCCTTAGGCTTGCCGTAGAACTCCTCCATGCGAGCTGACAGGCGATGGGCGCTCCCCCCGCCACTTTTTTGTCGCTGCCAAAAAACAGCACTGGCATTTTGCCTATGCATAGAATGGCAGACATTTGGCAACAAGATACTTGAGGTCCCTGGTGTCTCTAGGACAAGGCTGTGTAATTGCCCAGGTAGGTACCATCACGAAGGGGCATACGGAAGGCTTGGTGGCTTCTCTACCTGACTGTGGCATGTTGGAGCAACCTGCAGAAAGTTGTCGGCAGTCAATGGCTGGGTTGGATCGGGCTATGGGAGTGCACTTCATGTGCCTCCAGGTCACTGAGTCTCATTCTGTGGTAGAATTCCTAATGGAAGAGGGTTTCCATGGGGAAAATTTTTGCTGAAGGTTCTTTAGTGAGAAAGGGGACCAGATCCATGACAGGCCTCTGGCTGTGTGTGGTGCGCACTAAGTCTGGGATGGAGCGGGGCGGGGGCAGGGAGAAAAGTGGCTCTGGATGTGTTGTACTGGCCATTTATATCAAATCACTGATCTGACAAATGTTTACAGTATGGCCATTGCAAAATATTATCAGTGGTTTCTTAATTGCAAAGGGAAATCGTTTGCAGCTTAGTCTTTCATGAAGGACTATGTCTCTAACGCTGGAAGTCAAATTGCACTGGGACTTAGTGCTGTAGCCTTGGGGGCTAACTAGCCTTTGGGACCTGTCCCACTGGTGACAGTCCTAAGGCCCTCTTGATCGAGGGAGTGGGGATGCAACTTGGGCAAAACACTCTCTACTATCAATTGTATGATCAAATTCTGGCCCAGATAGTCAGGGCAGCAGTTGCTTCCTCTGCTGTTCTGATGGTGACTGTCGTACACGACTGATTATCATATATTGTTCCTAGGAGGACACCAATCAGCATGGGTAAATCAGGAAACAGCTGCTGTGTGCTTGAGGGAAGAAGGTGTCCACCGTGCAGGTTCTGCTGAAATGTAAGGAAGCCGGAAGGAGCTGATGGGGTCTTGTGGTGCAACCATGTGTCTGAAAGACATGGTGCTTGCTTCCAAAGTGACAAAAAAGTCATCCTCTGACAGGCCCTTGACTGAAGGCTGGGGCTGCATGATGGGATAGCCTGTCTAGGCTAGAAACCCCTGGAAGTGTTTCATTGGAAAGACAGTGCTTGAGAAGGGATGCCCATCTGTAACCACAGCAGTGGTTGTGTGTTCAGGCTGAAAGGATCTGGCAGGGAAGACCAAGTGCAGAAAGTGCTTTCCAACGCCAATAGTTTGAGACGTCAATGCTGGATCTCTGTTCAAGCAAGGTGATGGGGCAAACTAATGGGCTTGAATGCGGCATCTGCTGTGCTGGTATGAGCGGGCAGAAAGGTGCGCCCCTGTGGCTAATGAACGGTTCGTTGTGCTTTGTGAGACGCACCCGTCCTCGTCAATATGCCTTTCTCCCGAGTATAGAGGAAAACAATTATTACCCAGGCCTTCTGCTACTAGTGAGGAGTGGAAGAGATGGACTTAGGGTGATTGTCTCCTGCCCAGTGGGAAGTTTTTGGGCCTGCTAAAACTTGGAAGGCAAAGACAGACAACCCTTCATGGGAGGGCTGGCTAGGATGTAGGGCCCATGTGGAGCTGCTGTCACAACCACAGTGCATAACAAGAAAAGAATGGTAATAGGAGTGGCTGCCTGCAGAGGACTGTGTGCAAGTGTGGGGGGATGAAGAACCCACAAGTTCTGTGGCCACTAGCCTGACAAACAGCAAGAAAGGTGCAGTGGCTGTGCAAAGTTGTGTGAGCAGAACCCAATGAGAAACTGAAAAAACATTGTTGGTGGACAGCACTGGGGGCAGGAGTGACGTGCTGTGTAGGTGGAAGGGAAGTAACTACAGCATCCATTGCCTAGGTTACTAATGTGGAGTTGCCTCGCTTGGCACCGATAATCGACGAAAAGGATTATGTCTTTAAAGCACATATCCCCTGGTGTGACGTTTCCTCGTTGTAAAGGGAGGAGTGTGATGCTGTGTGTGGGAATCCGTGGTTCGATGCCACCGTAACCCACACAGCTGAATACGGCCACAAGGGGGATAATTATAATGTCTTTTTGCTGCCGTGGGCATCCCTACCCAAACTGGTCGCCATCGGATGTGAGACAGTCCGGACATGTAGCATGACGGCGCTGTAAGCCAGTGTTATGGGCGTCGTGGACGAGGGGGTGGCAAGTCTGTTGGCTTGCTGTGGGATGTGCATCCCCCTGTAGCTGAACGGCGGTCCAATCTTGTGAATAGTTCATGCCAGAGGACTGACGTTCAGCTGATGTGTGTTGACAGATAAAGGGATAGGCAAGATCGGCCCGAGCATTGCCGAGTGGCAGGATCGAGTTATCAAGAGGCACTCCGATGTGGAATTGCTGATATTAGTCTGGGTAACAGCGGAGTTAGGCAGTGGGGCAGAAGAAACCAGCACTGCCGAAGGTCAATGGGCTGTGCACGCACCTGCTCTGTGGGCAAGGGGCGGAGCAGGCGCAAGGTGTGGCACCAGTGCATAATTGCTGCAGCAAGTTAACAATGGGTTGCTGGTTGTTTGGCTGAGCAGCTTGCTGAGATGCCATTAGTGAATGGGAAACAGCAGCAACCGGCAGTGTGGCAGATGGGGTCATCACCGCATAGCTTGGAGGGACCGTGCACGCACCCGCACTGCAGGCGAGAGGCTGTGCTGGTAAAAGGGAAGTAACTGTGGCAGTCACCGGCAAGGGTGCCGAAGCAGGAGTTGTCTCCCTTGGATCGGACACTCGGGGACAAGGGGAGGGTGCACGCGCATGGGCGAGCATGTCCCCTAGTGGTCCACCTTTCTCCCTACACATGGCGAAGGCATCCATAAGCGCCTCAGTCGCCATAGGATCTGAGACGGAAGAGGCATGCCGCGTGGGGGGGCGCATGATCCGATGTCACAGCCGCCGCCACGAACGCATCGCATATAGGGCCCACTCTAGCGTGCGGATCCAAAGCCAGTGTATGGTGTTGTTTTCCCAAAGGAATTATGGCACATTCCATTGTTGAGACTGTGGGCATGGGCAAAGTGATACAGGAGATCAACTCGGGCGTCCTGCCAACTGGCAGGGCCGAGAAAATGCTAATCACGTCAAGTTCGTTCGCGAATTGACATGAATAGCATCAATGGCACCACTGACCTGAGTATGGGGTAACGAACCCCTAGAAGTCACCGGAGGAGGTGCAGGAGCTGGTGGAGGTCTGGAGTCGACCAGAGGGAGCGGAGGAAGTGGAGGAGGTGGCGGGCTGGCGTTGTTGAGAGAGCCAGAAGTAGAGGGCCCGGAGTGTCCACAAATTGATTGCTATCGCACCTTAATTTTAGCCCGATCTCCCAATCGAACCATATAATTATGTGACCTGGTTGAAGACATAATTTGACAAAAAACAAGAACGCCAGAGAATCGACAGACAGAAAATACGAAAAAACTTAGCCGTATGAAGAGCACAGGAAGAAGAGGGCGCTAGTCAGGAGGGCAAAGGGGGGGTTACCTACTTCCGGGAGGTTATCGGCCGTAGCTACTTTCGTTTCCTCCGCATAGGCGGATAGTAGTTTACACAGGACAGGAATGTCAGACCCCTGCTGGAGTCTGCACTAGTGGGTCACGGTTAAGTATCTCTATCACCACTTTTGTTTTGTATTTGCATTTCTTTTAATCACAACAGATTTCTCTGTGTGAAATTCAGGCTGCTCTCCCTACGGAGAGCGCATCGCTATACAACAGCACCACCCATTTTTTTGTGTTTTTTCCTGCGTGCAGTTATATTTGTTTTTCCTATCGAAGTGGATTTTTCTACAGAATTTTGCCAAGAACAACACTCTGTTGCCGTGGGTTCTTTTACGTGCGCTAAGTGCATGCTGCAAATGGGACCTCGGTTTATCGTCTCATCCAAATGACTAGTGTCCAGACCACCACTCAAGGTCTAGTGGAGGGGTAGAAAATATTGGCGGCTGAGTCGTGATTTGAACCAGTGCGCTCAGATTCTCTCGCTTCCTAGGCAGACGCGTTACCTCTAGGCCATCACTCCACGTAATATGAATGCATATATGAACCCACACTCAAGGTGAAGACTCTTAAGTGACTACCAACCTGGAAGAGCTTGAAGATGATGCGTCCATTGGCAGCGACCATTTCCAACAGCATGTCAAACTGTGTGCCGTCTGTGGTCTCACTGTAGGGGGCGCACAGGGCAAAGGTCAGAAAGTCCAGCATTGCCGCAATCACCAGAGCTCCAGACTCATGAACCTCAAGGATAAAACAGTACATGTGATGGAATAGGATTTCGAAAAATACACACACACATGTACCAACACACACACTAAATCACTTATTAAGGAAATATATATATATATGAATGTATATTTCACCGAAATTTGCAAAACATCATATCTAAGCACATCTATAACTATATATTCATATAGACAGATAGATATCTCAATATATATTTGTATGTATATCTATATACATACCTTATCTATCTATCTATCTATCTATATCCTTAAAGAAGAACTATCTTAAATACACCTATCTATCGCTCTCTCTCTCTCTATATATATATATCCATATCTATCTATCTATATATAAATATATCCTTAAGAAGTGACTGTCTTTTTTCTTTATTCATTTTTACTTCAATTTGCTACCACTTTTCCGTCAAAAGAAACTGATTTACTTCATTTCTATCTTGTGGTGAAAATGTGAGCTGTGATCCAAGTGTATATGAAATAAAATAAGTTCCCTATACTTCACTGACATTTTCATAAAATCATTCTGCTGTTCAGAAGAACAAGTCGGTATCCAAGCTGATTCTTCTGTGACTGACAATTGCAAACCCCAATTTCACATATGTTGATGACTGGTCTGTAAAATGTGTGACCATCTGTTACCCACCATTCGGGCATCCATTCTCCAATTTCATGGTGCTGAATGTTTCCATTATGCACTGAAAAGTGATACTTATTGCAGGAACTTTAACTGCACATCAGATCTTGGGTTGTATGGGGAGTCATTAGTCAAACACAGCAACCCACAGCTCACAATGGGTTATCATTGTACAGTATAAGAAACCAAATTGATTCTATCGGTAACAATTGCTTACCACATGCTGGTTAAACATCTCAATGAGAGCTTCCAGAAACTTCCTTGATGACATCAGAGATGTTTTGTTCAGCTGTTCTTGCCTCAAGTCATAGTTATCGTGCATTGGCTGAAAAAAAAAGATAAAAAAGCAGAACTTTACACTGATCCATGAAACAAACATTAATCAAAAATAACACCAGCAACATGTATCAAAGTAAAACAAGAGGCAATTATCATAATGATCTAGGAAACCAATATAAATCAAAACACAATCTGAACAACAAGTATCAATTATAAAATGAAAGACACTGTGCTCAAACATTCAAAACTTCACAGACTGATGTCAAGTAATATTACAAAAAAATATATAAAAAAGAAAAAAAAAGATGAATAACTACACAGACTATATCAATATATGTTGGGATTTCTCAATCGCATTTGTTTTATTGTACTGGGTAACACTTTTCAGTGGAAATACTCCAGACCTATAGTAGTTTCTATACTGGTTTATTGTTTATGTCAACTGAGTGGACAAGAGTAAGCTGTATCATTTTTCGCATTTGCATGCCTCTGGAGTTTCATCCATTATACAATAAGTCTCACTTGAAAATCTGCTGATAATCACTCTTCTTTACATAATTTGTTTGCGATATATGATAAGCAAGTACTGATTCAGTTAACAAAGATTTCCTCTTATTTTGTTGTTTCTTTTCTGTGTGTGGTGTGTCTTTGCTGTGGCATGTGTGTGTATGTGTCTGTACATGCAAGTGCATGTGTGTACTAAGTGATTACGATACATAATAAAAGAAAAGGTGACAACAATATAAATAGTGCATACAGCAGGCAGCATGAAGTTCATAGGATCTGGAAGACCTGACAACAATGAACACACAAAACAACAATACATGTATTCTTCTCCCTGCATTACCAACTGACCTGCATCAGAGCACAGAGCATGTCAAGAGCCGCATGAGTGACTCCCACATCGTTCCGCTTTAATGCTTTCACCACTTTCAGTCCCACTTTCTCTCGCATCCTGCAACATGTCCACAAGTCGTGTCAGAATGACAACTTGTCCTTTGGTTCCTTTTCTCTTCCTTTCTTTTTAGAAATACTTCATTTTCAATTTATTAGAATGAACATTTTCCAGGCCAGTTCTGTTGTAATCCTGACACAAGCAGGATGGTACCAACATCAAATGAGGTTATCCACAAAAGAAGATTGTGCACTGCTGCTAATTTGCTAATTACAGAGCCTGGCTGAACAAGAATCCCTCTGCCAGAACACCACTGCAACAACAATCCCCATTATCATACTGACACACAAGATTTTTTCACGAACTCACCACAGATACGAAAGTGGTAAAGCGAATCAAATCAGAGTTACCCAGAAAGCAATACATGCATGCCCCTAAAATGTGAGATAATCTTTACCTTTTTCTGCCTCTATTCGTAATATATCCTGACATCAACGAAGTACTGCTCATTCACATATACACAAGAGCATATACATGTGCCTGCACACAGTGACACACCCTACTCTCTCTCTTATTTGAAAGTGCCTCTTCTGCATCAGAGATAATACACCAGAATAACCACCCATTCAATTGTCAGTGACAACTAAACCTGCTTACGAACTAGTAGAAATGCTCTCTCCATTTTGCCTCTTGGACAACCATTTTTTTAATGTTTCCATGATAAGTTGACTGAGCGGTCAGCTTCAGTGCAGACCAATCACACCTTCTTCCTCCCAGTACATACTACTTTCTTCCATACATTATGTCTGCTGACTTGTCACTGCACTACCTGTGGTTACTTTTACTGTCTCTCTTAGGAAGAGCATGTAGAAATTTGGGGGTAAAAGTAGATTATTTACTTGTCCCCTGGACATGTAGAAATTTGCAGGTACAAGTAGATTTTTTTTTTTAACTACTTGTCCACAGGATAAAAAAAAAAAAAAAAAAAAAAAAAAAAAAAAAAAAAATCCTGGATTTTTCTATCCCTGTAAACCCTACCGGGGCAGCTCCGTGAAGGCCTGGAAGCCTGCCTTGGAGGCGACAAGGCGGCGCAGGGCGTGGAACTGAGCTTCCAGGGCCAGGTTGGACACAGAGGCCTGGTCCCCATCCTGCTCGATCAGGGACGCCAGTGTCAGGTTGATCAACTTCTCCTTGTTCTGGGCGAACAGACCCTGCAACACCACAACCACTGTGAGAACAGTTTGTGTCATCTCTATCAGGAGTGTAGAAAAACCCTCTGTCATTTCAATGCATAGCATAGTAAGTACAGGATCTCAAGTGTTTTCAAACAACTTTGGTCAGTGAATTGAGTATTCAATCACTATAATCTGAAAAGCAAACTATGACAATACTAAACATGAAGATCATCATTCACTTTCAAAACTGACTAATGAACACAAAGTACAGCATTCCAGTTAGGACTCTGCACTGGAAATAAAGCAGTGTAACTACAACATTAAAAGTTATCCAAATAAGACTTAAATGTTCGTCACAAATATATTCATCATTGTCTGAGAAATCTTGATACAAGTATTTCCAAACATGTGTATCTTTTCTAAATTAATGGCAACCAATAACTAATGGATTCCATCAGAAGAAATATGGACGGGTGACTGGCACAGTCATGGTGTGGTACTCACATCAGCGGTGACGGCATGCAGCAGCCCACTGTAGGAGATGTTGGCATTGAACCGGTTCACTGCCTCCTCACTCATCATCCCCGCTGAAACCAGGCCACAAGTACATACTCAGTGGATACACACTGGACAGTCTGGTCCTCTCTTCACATACATATGGTGAGAACATCAGCAGGACAGTCTGACCTAATGGTTTTTGATGGCGATGGTATTGGATCAGTAAGCAATGTTGAGGGAAACAGGTGTATGTTAGTTTGGTGTGGTAGTGGTGGAGAGTGTGTGTGAATTTCTGAGGAAAAGACTGCTTTGTTGGGTTGTTTTGTGACAAGACTTAAAGGTGTCAGTGTGCTTTCCAAACCTGTAGTTGACTCCTTTATGCCACTTACCAAGCTGTAAGCTTCTGGGATTTCACCCATTATATAATGTGTCTCTTTTCGACAGTCTACAGAATATCAAATAATTCTTTGCATCATTTGTATGTGAAGTACAAAAGAGAAATAATGATTCAGTTAGCAAAATCTTTCTCTGCTTTTGTTCAGATATTTTCTGTGTGGTGTGGTGTGGTGTAGAATCTCAAGGCAAGTACTGACAAGGTGAAATTCTACCAGGTAAAAGAAAACTTACGTGGTGGTGCCTGAATGAACTTCATGTGCTGGGCTTCCACCTCCTCATCCACTGGCACCGTGAAAGGACCTGCAATCATTATGTACTGTTATGTATCATGCATGGTTCTCATGGAACTCTCGAACAGATATGGCTAACAACAGATATGACCAACACAGATAATATTTTCTTAACATTTGTGTCATTATGCATCTTGAATGAAATGGTTCTTTCTTTCTTTCTTGTGAAGACACAGCATCTCATAAGACATGCTTCTTTTTTTCTTTCTGTATTCCAGGGCAGTAACTTACATGTTCACTCAAATCGATAGGTGAGATTTTATGTGTATGACTTTTTACTCCACCAAAAGACAGCCATTCTCTGTTTCTGTGGACAAGGATGTTGAATGTATTCACGTCTTGATACCCCACAAAATACTAATGCGTATCAAATGGTCTTTATTAGCAACAAAAAGATACCTCCCAACCCTAAAAAGATCACTAACGAGCAATCAAAAAAGAAAAAAAGAAAGAAAAAGAGATCAAATAAGATCATCTAAATATAATGCCATCTTCTGCCAGCAGAGAACACACCTAGCCGGAATCCTCTGTAGGTTGGACTCATCTTCACACACACATCACGGTTTCCTGATGCTCGCACACCATCCAGAATTGACGCAATCAAGGAATCTCTGCACACAAACAAAAGTCATGCTGCAGGCTAACACACTTTCAGCAGGAGAAGGGGAGAGAGAAGGAACTAACCTTTTTTTCTGCTTATGAGCATGTGGTGACAAAGAAAAAAAGTATTTACCAAGAATTCGCCCCCCCAAAAAAAAGTGGGTTGAGAGGATGTCTATGGATGAGGTTCATAATTCACACTGAAGATTTCAGCAACAAAAATAAGGGCTTGATAGACTGGAGGTGAGGGGAGATTTGTAACACTGAATTATAAGTTCACACCTTCCTTCAAAACTTGGTGGTGTGTCCATCGAGATCGATGATGACCATCGTTGTCATCCAGATGGGGGATGGGGGATGGGGGGAGGGTGGTGGTGGGGTGGGGGGAAGGATGCTCATGAATCTATCTGTGAGTGCGCAGATGGCTGAATAGTCCAATCTGCGCACGAAATGTTCGCTGACAGTTGGGGCAGACAAAGACAGGCATATCATTGTCAGGGAGCTTGTTTGCCCGTGACTTTCTGGCCTGCCTCTTCTCAACAGCTGCAGCAGTCCTGTTGGCCTCGCACAACCTGGCGCCTTTGTGCACAGCAGCGCGCCATTTGTCACGGTCCACTGCAGATTCCTCCCAGGAGTCAGGGTTGATATCAAACGCTTTCAGAGAGACTTTCAGAGTATCTCTGAAGCGCTTCTTCTGACCTCCGTGTGATCTCTTCCCTTGTTGCAGCTCGCCATAGAAGAGCCTTTTGGGCAGCCGATGGTCTGGCATGCGCGCCACGTGTCCAGCCCAGCGAAGCTGGGACTGCATCAGGATGGTGAAGATGCTGGGAAGGGTGGCTTTTGCGAGCACCTCTGTGTCAGGGGTCTTGTCTTGCCACTTGATGTTCAGTAGCTTCCTGAGGCATGTTGTGTGGAAGTGGTTCAGCTTCTTGGCATGTCGTTGGTACACTGTCCAAGTTTCACAGGCGTACAGTAGTGTGGGGAGAACTACTGCTCTGTAGACCTTTAGCTTGGTCTCAAGACTAATGCCTCTTCTGTTCCAGACATTTGCATTGAGTCTACCAAAAGCTGCGCTTGCTCTTGCAATCCTGACGTTCACTTCATCGTCGATTGTCACATTTCGTGACAGTGTGCTGCCAAGGTATGTGAACCGCTCCACCGCACTGAGTCTCTGACCGTTGACTGTGATGTTGGGCTCAACGTAGGGTTTCCCTGGGGCTGGCTGATGGAGAACTTCAGTTTTCCTCGTGCTGATGGTAAGGCCGAAGTTCCTGCTGGCAGTGGCAAACTTGTCGACGCTGAGTTGCATGTCAGCTTCAGATCCAGCATTGAGGGCACAATCATCAGCAAACAAAAAGTCTCTGATGATGTCTGTCATGACCTTCGTTTTTGCTTGAAGCCTTCTGAGGTTAAACAGCTTGCCATCTGTTCGGTACTTTAGGCCGATTCCAACATCGCCATCTCTGAAGGCATCAGTAAGCATTGCAGAGAACATGAGGCTGAACAGCGTTGGAGCCAGGACGCAGCCTTGCTTGACACCATTTGTGACAGCAAAAGGAGCAGATGTTTCACCATTGTCCTGGACTCGAGCCTGCATGCCTTCATGGAATTGGCTGACCAAGGAAATAAATTTCCGAGGACATCCGTACTTGGCCATGATCTTCCACAGTCCCTCTCTACTCACGGTGTCGAAGGCCTTAGTGAGGTCGACATAGGTGGAGAACAGATCAGCATTTTGCTCCTGACATTTCTCTTGCAGCTGCCTTGCAGCAAACACCATGTCAGTGGTTCCGCGCTCTTTCCGGAATCCACATTGGCTCTCAGGCAAATAACCTTGGTCAAGGTGTGCTGTGAGGCGGTTAAGTAGGATCCTGGCAAGTATCTTGCCTGCGATGGAGAGCAAGGAAATGCCCCGATGGTTATCACAGGCTTGCCGGTTCCCCTTTCGCTTGTACAAGTGAATGATAGATGCATCTTTGAAATCCTGGGGGATCGTCTCTTCTTTCCACATGAGTGAGTACAGCTGATGAAGCTTCTCAGTCAGCACAGTGCCTCCATCCTTGTAGACCTCTGCTGGTATGGAGTCTGAGCCAGGTGCTTTGCCACTGGATAGCAGACGGATTGCTTTCTGGGTCTCAAGAAGTGTTGGCGGATCGTCCAGTGCTTCGTTGGTGGGGACTTGTGGGAGACGGTCTATGGCTTCATCATTTATGGAGGAAGGGCGATTTAAGACACTGTTGAAGTGCTCAGCCCATCGTTCAAGAATGTTCTCCTTCTCGGTGATCAAGGTATTCCCATCTGCACTGAGGAGGGGGGATGATCCTGAGGATGTGGGGCCGTAGACTTCTTTTAAGGCATCATAGAACCTCTTCATATCGTGCCTGTCAGCATATCCCTGGATCTCATCAGCTTTGTCACTCAGCCACTTATCCTGCATCTGGCGTAACTTTTGCTGAACAGTCCTGCGGATGTCATTGTATGCATCCTTTTTTGATGTGGACTTTGGGTTGCTCAGGTGGGCTTGATGCAGACGGCGTTTCTCATCCAGAAGCTGCTTGATTTCATCACAGTTTTCATCAAACCAGTCTTTGTGCTTTCTGGTCATGGGTCCCAGGGTCTCTGAAGCTGTACTATAGATCAGCTCACGCAGGGTCCTCCAGTCAGACTCCACATTCTGGTTGTCCAGAGAGGCGGATTCCAGACGATCTTCCAGCAGCTCCACAAATGACTGTTTGATGGTGATGCTTTTCAGCTTAGCGATGTTGAGCCGTTTTGGAGCCTTCTGGCCTTGGGGGCGTCTCTTGGGTTGGATTCGAATATTCAGCTTCGAGACTACAAGGCGATGGTCTGTCCAACACTCGGCGCCGCACATGGTCTTTGTTACACGTACATCTTGCCTATCCCTTTTCCTGACGATGACATAATCGATGAGATGCCAATGCTTTGAGCGAGGGTGCATCCATGACGTCCTGTTACGGGTAGGGAGGCAGAAAACTGTGTTGGTTATCAGCAGTTCGTGCTCTACACAGGTCTGAAGCAAAAGCAATCCATTTGGGTTGCAGTGGCCCACACCGTGCTTTCCAATCACTCCATCCCAGGAGATGTAGTCAGAGCCAACTCTAGCATTGAAGTCCCCAAGAATGATGAGCTTGTCTGCTTTAGGGATGGCAGCAATGACAGAGTGAAGGTCCTCGTAGAACTTCGCCTTCACTTCATCCGGGTTGGTCATGGTTGGGGCGTAGGCACTGACAATGGTGAGGTGCTTCTGGCCAGATGCCAGTGGGAGTTTCATGGTCATAAGCCTATCGTTGACTCCCTTGATAGACTGGAGGTGAGGGGAGATTTGTAACACTGAATTATAAGTTCACACCTTCCTTCAAAACTTACACAACAATGGTACACATTATCTGTGACAGCAGCATGTCATGTCCTGAGTTCATCCCCAAGGTGTGTATATGGGTATACTGAGTGAGTGAGTGAGTGAGTGAGTGAGCGAGTGTGTGTGTGGTGTGTGTGTGTGTGTGAGTGTGAATGTGTGTGTGTGTGTGTGTGTGTGTGCGTGTGTGTGTGTGTCTGCCTGTCTGTGTATGTATTATGTATGCAAATCAAGAACCTACCTGTCAGTAGATAAATATGTGCGGATTGCTCCTTTCACATACTCCACAGTGAATTTCTGTGGGTTTTCAGGGTCTCTGTTTATGGAAAAAATCTGCAACATAAAGAGATTAACTCAACAAAGAAAAGCATCTTCTTATTGATGACAAATCACCTTGTCACTTATACTGACAGAACATGTTTACGTAAAAGACAGAAAGAAGTGAGAATACAGAGAGAGAGAAAAGACAGTTTTAAAAAAATTGCAAGGAGGGTGAAAGACCAAAAATGTTTTGCATACATCATAAATACATAGATTCACAGCAAAGACGAAACTCACATCACAGAAAGGCTTGGCAGTGACCACATTGTATGTTGCTGGGTCTCGTTCCACTAGACACATCTCTGTTAAACACAGAGTGCGGCGCACTGTGTCTGGATGACGCACAGATATTTTCTGGACAGTGAACTCAGCGTATGATGTCAGGGCTTCATCCGTGCTGACAACACAGACAAAAAAAAAAAAGAACAAAATCAGCACGTGAAAGAATGATGTATATCATGGGAATGTATCTTTCTTGGTAATGAGGCACAAACTTATGCATTACATTTTTACATCACAACATACAATTAAAATCAGGATCACACACAAATATTACATTGACTGCAGTTATTCATGAATACTGAAATTTCTTATTTAAGAACATTGAAATTTCCTAGCTCAGAAAGTATGATTTTCTTTTTATTTTCAGCCATTACTTATCATTCACAACTGGCTGATGTTTATGAGTCATGACTTAAAACCAAGGTGAACATTAATATTTTCAGCCAGCATTAACCAGAAAAGATAAGAGATGTATAAGCTGCATGCTGCAATTTGTACTTAAAATTCTGGGTTGTCCTTCTATTTATATGTCAGACTGTTTTACCAGTGATTTCCAATGTCTAACATTAGACTGCATGATGATGATGTGGCATTTTTTTTCCTGATCTCTTCATTCACTTGTCAAACAAACTACACATATCTTTTTTTTCTTGTATGTGTGTTTAAAAAAACCCAAAAAACAAAACAAAACAATAACAATGACAACGTACATGTCTATGACATTATCTAAACTTATGTTCCACATTTGCCTACGTACATTCATCACATGCTGGGACCAGTTTCTTATGCAAATGTTGTATATCATACCGAGTTTCCTAACTTGCTATTGTTATTGCTTGTTTTCTTTTGTCCATAATGTTTTTCAATTCTTCAAACAATATAGTAAATGAATGAATAATATCATCATAACAAAATAAATATTAAAAAAAAAAGAGCAAAAGGCTGAAAAACTGTCCCAGATATTTGAGAGGAAAAACCTGACCTCACCTGTACTTTCCCAGCCGGTTGGTTTGAAACTGCTCATAGGTGATGGGCTCCTTGCGCTGCCGTACTGCAATACCCACGTAGGCTGCTGCCGCCTCCATCACTGCCTTCACCAGATCACTGTGGGCCTCCAGTGCAAACAGATGCTGTCAGACAGACAGACATCATCACATTAATTTTGGAACATAAGTCACATCTATGATCTCTGAAAAGGATCAAACTAGTAAGTAAAAACAAAGCAGTTATGACAACATCTGTTTGCAAACATAGCTTCCTACTGTTGATTACTGGTGGATATTTAATCAGTATACATGTACACACTCATTTCCACACACACATATAAATACATTTTGTGTTAAAAACAACAACAAAAAAACAAACATGTGTAACAATTACAGACATTTTGCTCTCTCTCTCTCTCTCTCACACACACACACATGCACACACACACACTCTATGTGTGCTAAAGGCATAGCGTGCATCCTGTAACAATAACAGACATGTTCCACCCTCTCTTACGTACACACACACACACAATTTTACTCACCAGTCTGCCAAAGCCCCCATGAATAACTGCCACTCCACCAGGTACATCAGATACCTGGACAAGGACCATACCATCATACAATACATAAGCAGACACACACACACCCTTAATACCAAAACAAATTATAAAATATTCTTGAAAATAGATGTATTCCCTTATTTCCAGACTGAACAAAAACAAAAAAACAAACAAAACACACACACACACACAAAGACACACAAAAGACTTGAAGATAAATAGACTTACAGACTGATATGAGAGACTGAAAGAAGAGAGGAGAGATAAAAGTGTAAAATGACAGATAAAATGTTGAATAAGATAAAGAGTACCCCCCAAAAATGGAGTATGGCTGCCTACATGGTGGGGCAAAAACGGTCATACATGTAAGAGCCCACTTGTGTACATACGAGTCAACGTGGGAGTTGCAGCCCACGAACGCAGAAGAAGAAGAAAAAAAGAAGATGATGATAAAGGGAAAGAATATGGTAGAAGAGAAAACAAGAAGCGAATTGAGGGCAACAATCCACTCTTTTAAAATTTGTTACTAATTTTTAGCTGTGCTGATATGACGCCAGGCATTAAAACAATTCACAAGCACTATCCCATTTTCAGTACTCTTCACTTGACACTGTGGAAAGCCCTAGAAAGTGTGGATAACCACATGTACCTGCGTCAAGCCCTCAATGTCTTTGTAGTTGTAGGAGCAGAGGACACGGTTGGAGGAGGGGTCAATCTGATCCAGTGACCCCTGGTTCACCTCCAGAATGACAGGCATGCGGTTGTCTGACCAGTGGTACTTATAGGCATTGAATCGCCTGGCAGCCTGGCTGGTGTCAGCGAAGTAGTTCCGGAATTTCTAAGACATAACAGAGTTTTTATATGAAATGACTCGAGCTGATATAAATCAAGATTTGATGAAAAAAAACACTTCACATGCAGTCTCGAGCTCTTATTTCCAAATGTTGGCATTATCGTCATTGTAACATCCAGATCATATGACCAGTTTAAAGTAACCATGGAACTAAATGTGCACTGTATCTAAAGGCACAGACAAAGACTTCTGTGATCATTAAAGTGGGGAATGGAGATGCCTGCTGGGCAAACAACCATGGAACATGTGGGATGATCTTATAAAGTCATGCGCTGCATCAGTCACTGGACAATATCAACAAGCTGAGATAGAAAAATATTATCATTTAACTATAAGCCACCATTATTTGAAGGATCCAAGATCATAAGAGTCTGAAAACAGCATATTTACATATATTTGATCAGCTATTAGCATTACATCCGAATTCCACATGTGAGTGCAAATCTAATTACATCTGCCATGACATAAGTGCAATTAACATCTCATGATTACAGTTTTACCACCTAAATGTCAATGCTCAAGCAAGTGCTAGATGTCTCAGCTCTGAAGAAGGAAACAGTTTTTTTTGTCTCTCACCTCCCTAAACCTATTTCTTTAGTTGAGTTCCTTGCTAGAGCCTGTGCACTTAAGCTTCTGCTGAGAGTACAGCAAAACCTGCTGGAATACTCAAGAAACAGGACGACCAGACAGACAAAAACTGTGTCCAGCACAGGCCAGTAAACAGTACGTACCAGTGCCTCTGTCAGCAGGTCCGCGCGGTGATCCGTGGAGAACTTCATGGTGTCTGTCTTCTTGCCTCCTTTCTTCATAGTAATGCTGAACTCATTGTTGGCGGGGGCTCGCACATTGGGCACAATGCTGACAAACTCATTGTACGGCCACTGTCGCAATAAATCGTATAAATTTTCTGATAATGTCCTCAAATACAACATAAGGTAAAAGTATATATGTGGAGCAGAAAAATTAAGTCACAATCACCTGCTTGAATAATTAACTCTGTTATAAAACTTAGATCCTGCATTATATGAATAATGTAAATGATCAAATATTAAGTAAAAATTACATGTATAAATAAAAAAAACACACATAAAAAAAACTTACACCCTTTAATGTAAATGATGTTTTTTGTTATAATATCTAATTTTCAAATTATATTTGGTAAAACTTCTCAAGGACAATTCAAACTAAAACTGACATATTTCCAGCTAAGATTTAAAAAACAGTTTTCATTTCTGAAAATACAATATACCTGGTTTGTTATTTCCATAGATGCTGGGTTGTAAGTGGTGATGCCATGTGTTCCAACAGAGAAAATCCTCTTGTATCTGTCAGAAACAAATGGCGATGCATTAGTGTTGCAAATTTTCCCCTTTGTTTGTGATTACAATCAATGAAACAATTATCCACTGCACTGGTGTGTGTGTGTGTGTGTGTGTGTGTGTGTCTGTGTGTGTGTGTGTGTGTGTGTGTGTGTGTGTGTGTGTGTGTGTGGTGTGTGTGTGTTGTGTGTGTGTGTGTGTGTGTGTGTGTGTGTGTGTGTGAGATAGAGAGAAACAGACAGAGGGAGAGAGAGAGGGTGGAGGGAGGCAGACACAGACAGGCAGTGACAAAGAGTCTGAACAGAGACTGAGAGATGACAGAGCATACAAACACACACACGCACAGACAGGATAGAAGTGGAGAAAAAAGAATGGCGGAAACGCAAGGAGAGGTGGTAAAGTTTGTATATAAATCTGCACGTGTTTCTGATGAAATCAAAGTAAACCTGAAAGTACTCAGACAGTCCATATCTGGCATTTCAGAAACTCTATATTAAAGTGGAAAAAAAAGACAGAAAAAAACCTTCCTTTCATTTTTCATTGGAAACCTATGTTATGACATCACAAGGTATATCAGGTTGATATGATATGGAAAGTGACAAGCAGTTTACCAAAGATTTACTGGGTAAAAGTACTAACAAAAACAAACTTACTTTCCTTTCCATGAGTGTTTGGTGATGAAGTAACAGGCAACATCCCTGTTTTCTTTCAGTGCTGCCATGGTGATCTAACAGAAAACAAACAACAGCAGGTAAATAAACCAATGCCACAAAAAACACACAAAAAAACACAACTATACCAATGTAAACGCACTTTAATGATACACATATATGTATCACACATTATTTTTCTTTTGCTCCACACACACACACACACACATATATATATATATATATAAAGAGAGAGAGAGAGAGAGAGAGAGAGAGAGAGAGAGAGAGAGAGAGAGAGAGAGAGAGAGAAAGATGTGCACATGTACGATACTGGAAACACCCAGTAAACTAACTGGGTACTCAGTTGCAGCTTTAAACTTCCTTTGTGTGTGTTTGTGGACTTTTTCATTTCAGTGAGTTTAGTGTCAAATTTGTTCATCAAAATAACATACTGTTCATCACGAGTTATGTTTGCCTGTTTTTTTTAAACAATTTATTGTGTCTGTGGTTGTGGTAAAAATGGCACCAAAA
Organism: Babylonia areolata; assembly: GCF_041734735.1. NCBI lineage: Eukaryota > Metazoa > Mollusca > Gastropoda > Neogastropoda > Buccinidae > Babylonia > Babylonia areolata. The sequence goes on along the minus strand of NC_134876.1, from coordinate 53,221,689 downwards.
AGTGGGACACAGCTTGAGTTATAGCTTTTACAACGACTTAACTTATTCAGAACAAGCAATACAATAATGAATTAAGTGTGTTCTTCTGGTATATAAAACAGTAATCCCACTGACATCATGCTGTAGCAAAACACTATGCAGCTGGATGATTATGGCGCATCCAAAACTACATTACACTCTGCCCTTACAACACAGAATCGTGCCCATTGAATTAAAATTACCCCAGAATGCATCTCTGGGAATCAATGTTCCTGAACACGATTCACATTTTGGAAACTTGGTCGCAAATGGGAGTTCCCTGAGGCTGTTTCAAGCACAGTACGTTCTGCTTCCAAGTAAACTGCATGCTACCCATCCTTCTAGCTCAGTGATAAAACAACATGGCTGTGTTCTGCACTCTAAACTGAAGCAGATTCAGCAGTAAGATTCATTGTGGCAGGTACATCCAAACTGTATACTCCTGTGCATTTTGTGTGCCTATGTGTGTATAATAATAATAATAATAATAATAATAATAATAATGGATACTTATATAGCATATTATCCAGAAATCTGCTCTAGGTGCTTTACAAAAATGCTTTTGTTAACATAATACATCATACATGTGTATCTAACAGCTACCCTAACACATACACACACATAGGCAGGCACAAGCTTACATAAACACACGCACATGCACACACAATACACATTCATATACATGCATGTAGTTATGTACACATACATATGTATACACACATAGTCAAGCACAGCAAACGCAAAGGAAGTGGACCTGCCAGAATTGAACTTATTGCTGAGGGAAAAGGTGAGTTTTGAGACGAGATTTAAAAGATGCGAGGAAATCAGAATGACAGAGGTTATCAGGGAGCTTGTTCCACGTCTTTGGCGATTGAAAAGAAAACGATCTGTGTCCATAGGTCTTACTTCTGACGTGAGGTATCCTGAGAAGTCGAGTATCAGAGGAAGAACGGAGCTGGCGAGACGGGGTATAGATATGGATGAGTTCAGAAAGATACTTGGGGCCAGATCCGTTGACTGCAGAAAAGGTCAGAGTGGATAGCTTATAGTCTATTCGATCAGAAACAGGCAACCAGTGGAGAGACTGAAGGAGAGGAGAAACGTGGTCAAATTTAGAAGCTCTGCAAATGAGTCTGGCAGCGTTATTCTGAATTCGTTGGAGTCTGTCTAACAGATATTTGGGAAGGCCGGCCAAAAGAGAGTTGCAGTAATCTAATCTTGAGAGAACCAGAGAGCATACAAGTGTCTTGGTTGCATCGGTTGAGAGATAGTGGCGGATAGAGCTGATTCTACGCAGTTCCAAATAGGCAACTTTACAGATATTCGAAATGTGCTGTTGGAAAGAAAGAGACTGGTCTAGGATTACACCAAAACTGCGAACAGAGGGAGAAAGTGAAACAGGTGTGCTACTGATCAGAACAGAGTCAGGAAAGGAGGGATGTTGACGAAACTTCTTTGGACAGGTTATCATCAATTCAGTCTTATCATCATTTAATTGCAGCTTGTTGAGAGTCATCCAGTCCTTTAGGCCAGCAATGCACTCCTGTGTTTGAGTCACCAGTGCATCAAATTCAGCTATGGAAGCCGACTACACACACACACACACATATATATATATATATGTATGTATGTATAAATACCTGTTTCTGTGTATTTGTCTGTGTCTGCGTTTGTGTGTGTTCAATATATGGTCTATGTTATGTTTGTCTGTGATTCAGTGATTGACTGTAATTTCTTTAAATGAGTTTGGTTGAAAATTGTTGACTGTCCTGCTTCTTTTCTCAATACACAGAAACTATGGCTGTTATTTTGCAATGCCTAAAACTACAGTTTTTGAATAAAACTTAATAATAACTATGCAAATGCCCTTGTGGATTTCAATAAAACGTCACATTAACGTGAACTGACCTAAAATTAGCTTTAATTTGTACTGTATTGTGCTTTAATAAAACAAGGGGAACTTCTGGCACTGTACTGTATACATCGTCGTTTTCAAAATATAATTAAAACTCAAATGTAAACCGAATCTAACTGCACCATCCATTATCTATGAATCACGGAATGACACATGACCCTCACCAGAACTCCAGATAGGTTTGTTGCTGGAAGAAAATGGAGGTTAAAAAAGTGGGCATTGAAGAACAAGAGAGGGATGAGGGCCGGATATAAAATACACTCTTTTGCTTTAAATTGACTAAGTTGATTTTTGCTGATGATAATAAAAAAAGAAATGCTTGTAAAAGAGATAAATGCAATATTCTATAATGCTTACAAAAAATGTAAATGTAGCATTCTTTGATGATATTCTATATGCCTGCAACACTTAAACAGGGTGTGCGTGTGTGTGTGTGTGTGGGGGGGGGATGTGGACACATACTTGCTAGCATGCATATATATATAGTCGTGTAAAGACGTTTGAAAACAAGAGAACACTGGCCATTAAGAAGAAGCGTGAGCGAAGGAAGCAGGGCTCAACTTCTGTAGAGGTTTTCCATTGCAACACCTGTGGGAAGTGCTGCGTATCCAGAATCAGCCTCTTCTCCCATATGAGGACACACACCGACAGATAAGCCTGCCTGCCTACTCATCCGTCGGTCCATCATATATATATATATCTTTAGTTCTGAAAAAAAGGTTGTGAGAGAACCATGTCCACAGAAAAGAGAAGTGATGGAGATGTGAATAACTGCTTCAGTAATAATGGAAAATATCCATCCACTTACGGCTTCTGACATTCACTAAATCAGCTGCAGCATATGGTGGTGTCGGGCACTGCACTGATGTTGCTCAAATAATCTGGGCAATTTGTCTTGCTGTCTGTGACCAAGCAACATGTGTGTGTGTGCGTATGCGTGTATGTTTGTGTGTGTTGTAATGAAAGGCACATTACAACAGAGTGGTCTGTCTCTCACTTTTTTTTTATCCTGGTGTTTTAATAGGTTCTTGGTTCAAATCCTGACAGTGGTGATGTGTATGTGTAAAAGATGGAAATATATCCAATGTCCTGGATCAACAAACACAGATCTGACTGAAAGTTAAACACTCTAATAAAACAAAAACAAACTAACAAGTAATATCTGAAAGCTTCTTCCATTTTTTGATCAGATAGAAATGGTTAGGTTGAATGTAGGTTTAGAAATTCACTATATAATCACAAATGCATGGGTCTTATCAAAGTGGGTGTGTCTGTCATTAGTCATTTACTAGTGTCAAGCACCTGTGCACTGTGCAGCACATTAATTACTCAAGCTGATTTGGGTGATTATCATTAATCATAACAGATCTCTATAACAATAAATATCAACTTTAAATGAAATGCAGAAAGGGGTTACTCATAATCTAATCTTAATTCTAAGCTCATACATGTGCACACCAACTTTGGTGAAAAAGTTGTATGATAAACCTTTTATAATGCCAGTGTTAAAAGTTATTTATTTTTCTAAGTTCCGGTTATCTTGCTGACACAGGAGTGTCTACTCTTCCACATTAGCCGTCGAGAACAATTCGAGTTACACGTCAATGGTCCTGCTCGCCACTTACGAAAATGAAATTAATTTCCCCCCCGAGTTTGAGAATATGATGCTTGGGAGTTGCATAGGTCATGTGACGTTTACATTCGCCCCTTCTGTGATTCGTCTGGCAACTTTTGCTTTGGAAGAGTCGGTAAAATATTCCCAAGACAAACTGCACTCACCTGAATATTTACATAAATAATTCAAAAGCGGATTCAATGTCGACGTCCAGGTAAAAACTATAGCATATTGTCTGTCGTGCAATGTGTCCCAAACAAAATCTTCAGGCAAATAAAATTAGGTTTTTCGCTCAAGAAAGAAGCAGAAGGCTGCCATGTTGTATCACTTCCGCTTAATGCGTCTGCGCACAGAGTCCCTCCCACTTACCGCCAGTGCTCGTAGGGTTCGGCACAGAGCGAGATTGTTTTCACCTGGCAACGTGCACAGCGTCTGTGGGGGGGGACGGCTCCGATCCTCCAACTCTGGCACCCAGCGGTATATCTGCCATCGGACAGTTGCCACGGATTTCCAACACAAGGTATCAGTTTGTTAGTGTGCCATTGTTCGCGTGAACGGAGATATTCTGTGACCAAAAGGTATTCGCTAGATTGCGGAATATGTGTGTTGTGTGTGCTGTTTGTGTTGTGTGTGTTGTTTATGGTGTGTGTGTGTGTGTGTGTGTGTGTGTGTGTGTGTGTGTGTGTGTGTGTGTGCAGCTATGCTATGATCAGGAATTAAAAAACAAAATAAACAAAAACAATCTTTTTGCGTTAGCTGTTGCACAAGGTATAGATGTTTCCTCAGTTGAAAGGCCTGATGTAAAAGAGTAACTTTGGGTTCAGTAATTCTTAATCAATAATCAATCTGCTGACTGTTTGGAATGTCATTGACTCCAAACATTGTTTTACTGTCCTTAGTAGTAGTCCTAGTAATAGTAATAGTGTAGGGACTGGCATTTGACTGCGCTAGGCCTCACGGCCTTTTTAATTTTTTTAATTTTTTATGTCTCCTTCAATATCTGTCTCCTTTTATTTGTGGGATACACATATGTTTTCTTTTACATGTACTGTAAAGTGAAAATTTTCTTATAAGGAGATTTTTTTTAACACATTATTATTTTGTGCAAGTTTAGTTTCAATAGGTAGTGCATTCCATATTCATATTTGTGCAGTTCTATTAGCTAATGAAATTTTCCTTAGGTTAGTGTTACAGTGCTCTTTACAAATTTTCATCACTGAATTTCTTGTACTCTCATAATCTGACATTTAAAAATATTACTCACATATCATCATATTTTTTGTTTGTATTTATTTGTAAATATATTGTTGTGATATTTGTAGATGTAATGGATGTAGGTTCATAACTGTGGAAAAACACCCACCTCACAAAAATAGGAATCAGTTGACTTCTTGCACCAACATTGACATGTTTCCAATTTCTGGCTGTTTCAGAAGTAGCCATGAATTGGACGGAGGATGAACCAGGCTTTTATACCGATGGCATTCACTGGCCAGAGTATTCACAACAAGAACGTGAACGCTTAGAACGAGAACGTCAAGAACGTGAAAGAAGCGGGAAAGTGATTGAGGAGGAAGAGCCAGACAGCCCTGCCAGTGATGAGCCCCAGAAAGAGGAGGGGGTTGTGGAGGGGCTCGACATCAACAGCATGCTGTATGTCCAGGGCAACAAACTGTGTGCCGATGTCGATGAACAGCAGTTAGCTGAGATACCTGACCAAGTCTTTGATCTGGAGCAGCTGGTGTGTCTTTCACTCAGCAACAACAAGATCACAGAGGTAGGTGGACTGGGAATGGTATGAGGCATCCATACATCCATACATTTTCATCAACGAAGTGAACATTTTGTTGTTGTAAAACTGATCGCTTTATTGTAAGCATTCTTTATCGGTTTGTGTTCTTTGAATATGTGGGGCAGGGGTATGTGGTGTAGTGTGGTGTGGTGTGTGTGTCTGTGTGTGGTAGTATTTAATTCTATGTCTTTCCACTCAAAGTCATATTGAAGGGAAAAAGTGGAGGGGATAGGCCAAATGGGTGGGAAAAGGTGGTAGGGGTCATGAGGAAAGGGGAGGGGATGGAGGAAGGTGTGAATGTGTGTGTGTGTGTGTGTGTGTGTGTGTGTGTGTGTGTGTGTGTACACATTTTTCACATTTTAATATTCCCACTTAGTGTTTTGCTTCTACCCTTCAGTTGGAATAAAAACAACAACTAAAATGTACTTGTCTGCAGATCCCTGATGCCATCTCCCATCTGGAAAACCTGGAAGTGTTGGCGATGCCTGGAAACAAACTGCAAACTGTCAATCGCTCTGTCTTTCGCCTGCCCAAACTACAGATCCTGGACCTGTCCAACAATGACATTGAAGTGATATCATCTGAGCTGTCAGGGCTCCAGACGTTGACGCAGCTTGTACTCAATGGTAACAAGCTGGAGGCCATTCCGGGATCCATAGGCTTCATCAAAGAGCTCAAAGTGCTTGGTCTCAATGAGAACAGATTACATGAGGTATGTGCTTCCTTGACACATGAGACTACTTAATGTGTGTGTGTGTGTGTGTGTGTGTGTGTGTGTGTGTGTGTGTGTGTGTGTGTGAATGTGGACAGGTGTGTGTGCAAATGTACAAGGGTGTGATCATGTATATGTGTGCATAGGAGAAAGAGAGAGAGAGAGACAGAGAGAGAGAGAGAGAGAGCGAGAGAGAGAGGTAGGTCTGACCCTCCCTCCCACCACCACCACCCAAAAAAAACCCGCAAACAAACCAACAACAACAGACAAAACAAACACAACAAACAAACTCCTCCGAACAAAGAAATATATCATCTTCACCTTTTATTCAGGTACCAGACAGCATAGGTAATTTGGAACACCTGGAGATTTTGGGTCTGGAGCGAAACTGCCTGGAGTTCCTGAACCCTGCGGTGTGCAAGCTGGAGGGGCTGCAGAGGCTGGGACTGTCCGGAAACCACATGACCAACCTGCCCCGTGAAGTGGAGAACCTTGTCAGTCTGGAACAGCTTCTGCTGGATGACAACGAGTTTGAGTTTGTGCCTGTGCAGGTTAGACATCACTTCTTCTTCTTCTTCATTGATGTGTGTTGTAACTGCCATGTTCATTTATATACACATGCATGAGTGGGCCATACTCTGTTTTTGGGGTTAGAGATCATGTATTATGTGATTGTAGGGCTCAATTTTTCACAGGTGAGTTTTGGAGGGGAAGGATGAGAATTTGTTTATGTTGGAATGATGATGTCTCTGTACAGTCATTTTATCATCCTTATACTGACATGAAATAATGATTATTTCATTGTGGAATCTCCAATGGGTACACATGTTACTTTGCAACATTGCAGGTGACAGCGTTGTTCACATATTGATATATGTCTCATTTGAAGAAAATTACTTGGATTTGTGCCAGTACAAATGAGAAATTATTCAGTTGTAGAATAGAACACTTTTCCTTGCTTAGTGTCCATGTTCGTATTCTGGTTATCAATTATGATCCTTGTTGGCACTCTTGACAAACATGATGAAGTGCTTATTTTCTCACAGAACAAAAAGAGAACTGACTGACTGAGTGTTGCGTTGATGTGCCAATCAGGTGTTCTGGCTGGAAGAGCTGAAGGAACTGGCCATGTCTGGGAACCAGCTGACCAGCCTGCAGCCGGACATCCAGCGCCTTCAGCAGCTGCGAGTGCTGGGCCTGAACAACAACCACCTGGAGTCCCTCCCCCTGGAGGTCTGTCACCTCAAGCACCTGTCCATCCTGGGGCTGGAGAACAACTGTCTGACCGCTCTGCCGCACGACATCGCCGAGCTGTATGAGCTGAAGGAGCTGTACTGCGGGTCCAACCAGCTGCACATCATCCCGCAGGGCATCTGCTGGTGCTCCAACCTGGAGATCTGCAGCCTGGGCAAGAACAAGCTGGAGAGGCTGCCCGTGGAGTTCTCCAACCTCAAGAAGATCACCAAGCTGATCTTGTCTGACAACAACTTCATTGCAGTGCCGGTGGCCATCGGCTCTTTGACAGAGTTGGAGGTGAGGATGGCTGCTGAGCATTCAAGAGAGCTTTTGTTTGTATGTTTTTGAATCTTATTTTTTTGGAGTATGTTCTTATGCTTGTTTCGTTTGACATTGTTTGACCGAAGTTGTGATTCAGTCTGTATGTATTGTTGTATCCTCCACAGGGGACAAAAAAAGAGAGATATTTTTTTATTATCTTTGCTGGGTTTTTTTTTTCCATATCCTTGAATGTTTTATTTGCTTTATATAAATCACAGAGGATAAGAGCCAGGCTGTTATAAAGAATTATTGTAAAGATAAAGTTTTACTTTTAGTTTGATTGTAATAAACCAGTAAATGTTAGTGTCAGGCTCCATTGCCTGACAATAGAAATATTGAAAATTGATTTTTGATAAAGTACCGTACCTGTAAAAAAAATAAAGAACCATTCGGCTATGTTTTACTAGTCTTGTGGTATTGAGTGGTGAGTGCGTGCATGTGTATTTGCGCATGCGTATGCAAATATTTGTGTGTGTGCATGTGCTTGTGTGTGTGTGTGTGCGAGTGTGTGCGTTCGCATGGATGCATGTGTGTTTGTGCATGCACATGTGAAAACAGTTAACTGAAATACTGAACTCATCCCAGGTACACTTAACTGGTGTGAAGTGACTGAAAATTAATCATCAGTTCTCTGCTCTGCCCTCAGGTGCTGCTAATGGATGGCAACTCTCTGTATGAAATACCGGAGGAATTGGGCGGTCTGAAGAAGATTACCCACCTCAGCCTGGCTCGCAACAACTTCAGAGAACTCCCCCCAGCTGTCTGCAACATCGTCTCCCTGCAAACCCTGGACATGAGTGAAAACAAGATCGAGGAAATTCCCGAAGACATCAGCCAGCTGGTCAACCTGTGTGAACTGTACTTCCAGAAGAACGCAGTGTCTGTGTTCTGTGACGGGTTGTGTGCCCTTGAGAACCTTCTGCTGATGGACTTTTCGGACAATGCTCTGGTGGATTTGCAGGAGAATGTTTCCATGTTAAAGTCCTTGCACATGCTGGATCTCTCCAACAACCAGTTCTTTGAGTTCCCCAAGACAGTGTGCTCTATCCCCCACCTACAGAAGCTGGTCTTCAGTCAAGCACAAGGCTTAAAGGTGAAGAACTTTGTGTGTGTGTTGTTGTTGTTTTTTTGTGTGTATGCGTGTTCAGTTTTTCTTTCAACAGAATACTGTTTTTACTCTGGTTCAGGATTTAGTGAGGATATCGGTTTTTTTTGATAATTATCACCTTTAAAAAAAAAATCATATTTAGACTAATTAGCTATTTTTGAAGTGTTCACAAAATTCTTGATTTGTTAGTTACCTTGTCTGTGTGTGTGTGCCCAAGCTGCTTTTTCATGCTTTATTGTATTCATTGTATGTGTGCATTATAATGTGCTACAAACCATTATTCACCTTGTACAGTACATTTCTTATCTGTTGTTGTTGTTGTTCTAAATATTTAGTCATGTATCTTTTATTAGCAGTCAGAATCATTCAGGATACTAACATATACATTTACATTAATTCTCGTTACTGATTTTCTTTCTCAAGCAACCTATCAAATTTAGACGAGAAGATTTAGCTTCCCAGATTTCCATTTTGAGAGATTTAAAAAAAATTTTTAGCATCATGTTTTCTGCATCTTCTTTTGCACGATAATGTG
>NC_134876.1:53197437-53207437 GCF_041734735.1 Babylonia areolata | reverse complement strand
TTCTGTATGTGTGTGTGTGTGTGTGTGTGTGTGTGTGGACTGGGGATATCTGAAGAACCACTGACAGAAACAGTTTTGGTTTTGAATCAAGTTAATAAAATATGGTGAGGAAGAGTAATTATGTGTGTGTACAGTATGAGTGGTCAGCTCGGTTATAATGCAGTTTTGATTAAAAAAATTTTAAAAAAGAAGAAGAAGAAAAAAAAAAGAGGTCTGAATCGACAGGTACACATTGTCACAGTGCACGGATCGAGATAATTGTATTCATGCACATTTCAGTTCAGTGTCACGGGATCAAACCTCTTCTCATTTGTTTTTATTCTGAGGTGCCGTTTGACTGACACTGTCGAGGCATTGGTCGTTTGTTCGTTTCAATTTTCTCTTCTTCTCTCTTCTCTCCTGTCTACAATTCTGCAATATAAGTCATTGTGATTGACAGCACCATGACATTTTTTGGTTTTGTTTCTTTCTCTCGCTGTATCTGCTTTGATTTGAAAAAGAAAAAAACAACAACAGAATATATTTTGAAATGGCTCCGTGATGTTGTGTTGTTTGTCTGGTTCTGCCCCTGTTCTTTTTAATTCTGGGGTCGTTTTTGTTGGCTCATTTGTTTAGTTGTTTTATATCTTCTTTACTCCCCCAAAACGGAATATGGCTGCTGCATGGCAGGGTAAAAACAGTCATACACGTAAAAGCCCACTCGTTTACATACGAGTGAACATGGGAGTTGCAGCCCATAAATGAAGAAGGAGAAGAAGAAATCTTCTTTACTTTTTTAATATACATTTCCTTTTTCTTTCTCTTTTTTGTTGTCGTTGTCTTTCTTGCATTCTGCCCTCTCTTTTCTTTGTGGATTAAAACAATTTCTGTGATATGATCAGTAGATTTTGCTTTAGCCGAACAATAACCTGTATTCTGTACATCTTTATTTTGAGATATGTTGCAGGTGTATCTATTGGCATGGTGAAATACCATCTTGTTTCTTACTGATTTAGATGCACTGTTTGACTTCGAGATACCACATACCAAAGACTGATCTTATTGCTATTGTTTCTGCCTTCAGCTGAACATTTAAAGTTATTGTTAAATTTCATTCTTTTTGTTTTTGGAGGGAGAGGGGTGGCAGTGGCTGCATGGGTGGTCATGGGGGTGGGGTGGGGCAAATTTTAATCCAATAGTTATTGCACTGACAAACATAATGCTGTGCCTACTGCTTAAAAAAATAAATTAAAGAAAAAACAAACAAACAAAAAAAACCAACAACCACCATATATATATTTAAATGCTAGCTGCATACTTCATATATGATCATTGCGGAAGAATGTGATACATATCTGTCTGTTTTTGTTTTCTTTGAAAAAAACATCTTTCTGTTTAACTGTATTCACTCATTGGCATTACCTTCATAGTCCCTCATCCAAACTGGCTACACGTACATTAATCACAATCATCATACCACACTCCAGACCATTGCCTGTATGTTGTCCACAGAAAAATGTGCATTTTTTTCTTCTTCTTGTGTTAGTGTTTTTTGTTTGTTTTGAGAACCAATTTTTCTGCAGCATAGTGTGTGTGTGTGTGTGTGTGTGTGTGTGTGTGTGTGTGTGTGTGTGTACATGAGTGGAAGGGAATAACACATCGAAAGTACCATTCTTGAAAGCACCGTTCCATCATTTCCGTGTATATTTTTAAAATGTGTCTGTAACCATGATGACAATGATACGTGTATGTATTGAAGGATTTGGTGAGTTTTTACATGTTTTTACTTCTTTTTTTATGTGTTTAATATGAAGAGAGAAGCAGATAAATTATAGTTACGAGAATGTTTGGATGCTTGATTGATAGATTTTCATTTTTTAAATTCATGTTATCATTCTGAATAAACAGGCATAATTATAGTTGCAAGAATGTTTGGGTGCTTTATTTATAGATTTTCTTTTATTTTAGTAATGTCATTTAGTTATTGTAAAGCTTTAACTTCCTGTATGATTACGGTTGATTTTATGTCAATTGTCCAGTTTTACAAGTTTGAATGATTAAACTCACCAACAAGAATTTAAAACTATAAAGAGTTTTAAATATGTGTGCGCGTGCGAGCGTGTGTTTGCGCGTGCACATGTGCATGCATGTGCAATCGTGTGTGTGTGTGTGTGTGTGTGTGTGTGTGTGTTTTGCAGGGGCTACAAAAGAGGTGAATGTCCTGATTATTGATTTTTTTCCCTATGGTTTAGGATTCTGTGTTGATCTTCATAGTGCATTTTTTTACACACACACACACACACACCCCTATATACATAGAGTTACACACACACACACACACACACACACACACACACACAAACTATATGTATAGAGAGAGTTACACACACACACACACACACACGCACACACACACACATACACACACAAACGCCATACGCCCATGTGCGGGCATTTATACACAGAAGAAGATGAACACAAAACAAATGCTTTCTACTCAGAGGCATGCACGAACAATGAAGAGGAGAAGACCAAAAAACAAACAAACAAAACCGCCAAAACGAAGACGACACATCGTGGCCACGGTCTGAAGGACGAGAGACATTGTTATTATTAGCCTCAGTAACCGTTTTGCATTTTAATGACTTTAATGAATAATCACAATAACACTGGTAATAAAAACAGTTATGACGATGATGTTCATGGTGATAATAATGATGATGATAATAATAATAATAAAATAATGATAATGATAATGATGTTGATGATGATAATAATAATAATAATGATATAAAAAAGATAATAATGATAATGATGACAATTAAAAAAAAAAAAACACACAAAAAATAAAGACATTTACACATCCTGAACAGTGGCAGATAAAGATGGACAACAATGGCAATGCTATGATGGGTGAAAAAAACACAAAAAAACCCAAAAAATAACAACAACTGACCACCCTGTACTTTTCATCTAAACCACAGCAGAACACAGAGATAGTAATAATTAGGATTCAGAATCTGCATGATGACAACGATACACGTGCCAGCACTATGCACTGACGGTCACTGGGCTCATGAATATGAATCAAACGATCCAGAGAGGTAGACATTCACTGTACAAATTACAATGTACACGTTAAACACAAATCTTATGTGTTATTGTTGTGTTCGAGCGATTAGTCAGTTCTACAACTTTTCACTGTATATCACAAAGCAAGTCTGTCAGTGTGTGTGTGTGTGTGTGTGTGTGTGTGTGTGTGTGTGTGTGTGTGTGTGTGTGTGGATGTGTGTGTATGTTAATGATACAAACGCGCTTCAAAATCCGTCAAACGGAAATTGTATAGCTAAGCCAAACGCGATGTGTGTGTGTGTGTGGTGTCTGCGTGCGTGCGTGCGTGCGTGTGTGTGTGTGTACGTGTATGTGTGTATTGTGTGTGTGCACGCGCGTATATGTGCGTGTGTGTGCATGTCTGTGTATGTGTTAGCAAGTGTGTAATTATGTGCGCGAGATGGACCGACAGAGACAGACAGAGAGACAGAGACAGAGACAGAGACAGACAGACGTAGATAGACAAGCTTGGAGGAAGAGAGACAGAATGAGAAAGAGAGGGAAGTGAAGGGAGGTAAGTATGAAATCTATTGGTATACATTCAAAAGTTCAACAAACATTTTGTTTTTAGAGACAAATTCAACGTTACCGGCAGATTAAACACGCTCCGCTAACAAAATACAAACTTATGAAAAGGAGCTATGTAGTCTACAACCCATGAATTATATCAAGACTATATATAGAAAACAGTAAGTGTGAAACGATGTCATCATCAACAGAGGAAATTAAATAATTATTCAACAGACTTTCGCAGACAACAGCAGGCTCCCTTGACCGTGTGTCATTGTGTATATAAGCATATTTTTTGCACAAGCATGCGCTCGTGTGTGTGTGTGTGTGTGTGTGTGTGTGTGTGTGTGTGTGTTGGTTGTGTGTGTGTGTGTGTGTGTGTGTGTGTGTTGTTTGTTTGTGCGTGCATATATATATATATATATATATATATATATATATATATATATATATATATATATATATATGTGTGTGTGTGTGTGTGTGTGTGTGTGTGTGTGTTGTGTGAGTGTTTCACATCGCAGCAACCTCATTCACTTATTGTGTCAATAGCAGATTCATAAGCCAACAAAGTCCAATGAATGACATATCGAAATATCTATAGAGGCTCTTTGATGCTACTATACTGCCAACACTATTTGCTCTTCCGACGGCAGGGCCAATGGCTTGCGTCAGTGATCCATTGTTTCTCCTCAGTGCCATCTTCTTCAGCTGCAGACTATTATATGCACACATAACATTATTATGCAAAATCAGGATTATATCAAACCGATACATCTGAATTAGAATAATTGAATGCAAGACATTGATTTGACAGAGTTCCATCTTTTTCTGTTTTTTTTTTAATTTTTATTTTTTTATATTTTTTTTTACACAAAAGGGGACAATGAATTAGAATACACGACCACATCATTATGTATAAAAACGGATTTACACTTATAAAAATGTTAAAATAATCAAAAAAGTAAATAGTTATAACAAATCTGAAAAATGCCAGATCTACCGTAATTATTTGATAAAAAAATTTCACACCGATAAAAGACGTGATAAGACGTAAGACATATTTTACATTGAACATAAAGTATTTGTCCTCACATGTGCATTTTTATAACTGTGCGGGATGATTGATGAACAGAGAGAGAGAGAGAGAGAGAGAGAGAGAGAGAGTTCTGACACACTAGACATTGGAGTTCTGACACACTAGACAATTGACAGTAAATGATCTAGACTTTGCCAATTGCGGAATGAATGGTAAATCCATAGAGTTTATCATGATTTTCCAGACACTAAATCTCCCTCCTACCTCCCCGCTCTCACAGAAGTGTATGGCTAAAACGTAATGCGCTATCTGAGTTCTGGAAATCCCTTCACTGCAAGATCAGCTGGTCAATTCAGGTCTTCCGAAGGTGAGACAATCGTCAAGTTACTGTTGGTTGTCCCATCTCTTATATTGGATTGAACTGGACTGAACTGAACCGAAATGACTTGAATCATAGGACATTATTGGTCTGCTCTGTCTGGGAAATGCACATCAGTACGGTACAGCGACATCCATTTTACCCGTCCATATCTTCTACTGAATGCAGTTTCGTCAGTGAAATCTGGCAATGGACAATTTGCTTTGATGCCATGCATCCTTTAACGTATCCAAATTAGCATACTGCACACTTGACTTCACTTTAGTGTCTCATCCGAAGGACCAGCATTTGGACCACCTCTCAAGGTCAAGTGGTGGGGAAAATCCCACCCTATGTGAGGCTCAAACCTAGGTCTCCAGACGTCCTCATTTCGTGGGCGCGCTCTCAAACTACTTGGCCGCAACGCCATTAGATGTTCAGTCATTCTCAAGTCTTGCATATTAAAAAAACAAAAAACAAAACAGAATGCGTAAAATGATATAACACAAAACAATATGCAGAGGACATGCCTCCCCCCTCTTCCCTGAAGACGTATTGCGTGTGCCTGGTACATGTCTGTCTGTCTGTCTGTTGTCCTAGGTAGGACCAGCAGACTGCCCCATGCATAGGTCAGGCATCGGCTGAATGACTTCCACTTGACACCCTCCGCCCGATACCATCTTTCTTTGTTTTAGTTTAATCCCTTGTCTACGTTTGCCTACTGGTTTATTTGATTTGGTGTGGCATTTATGAGCATGTCTGTATGATACGATATCTCCTCGAAGATACTACACACCAAAAAACAACAACAAGCAAACAAAATAACAAAAACAACAACAACAACAAAACAACAACAACACGCGAACACGTGGAAAACTGACACGTGGCACATTTTCAATGGCGTGTACGCATGAAGTCACTGGCTAGCAATTTCTGAACGGTATGTATAACACAATGAAACAGTGTTCGCTCATAAATGTCCCACACACGTTCACTGTAAAAGTATTTACACACATGAATCCCAAGACATAGCTTTTCGGATATATTTACATTATTAGCATATTTGAACACGTTCACAGAATGAATTATTTTACACTGCAATCTCCGAGACTTAATTGTTAAAAGTGTCCGCATCATAACATGGCAGTATAGTATGCCACCTGTTTGGCTTGATGATCCTGGAAGTCAGAATGCTGAATCATAAAGCATTTGTGTGGCAGACTTTGTATCAGCACCACCCGTGTCTTTGATAGTCTGCCCTCATAAGAAAACACACCAGATTTGTAGTATCTGTAATTTTGTGATGAAGTCTGTTTGGAACACTGACCGAACTCTCGTGGATTCCAGTGGAACACCGAACGGACTCTCGTGAATTCCAGTGGAACACTGAATGGACTCCGATGGACTCCAGTGGAACGCTGAACAGATTCCAATGGATTCCAGCGGAAAACTGAAGGGATTCCAATGGATTCCAGTGGAACACCGAACAGACTCCAATGGATTCCAGTAGAACACTTAACTGACTCCAGTGGTACACTGAACGGGCGCCAATGGATTCCTGTAGAACATGAAACTAATTTCCATTTACTCCAGTGGAACACTGAATGGATTCCAATGGATTCCAGTGGAACGTGGAGTCCCCACAGTTTCTTTCTTTTTTTTGTCATTCATTGTGCCCAGTACTGCATCTGAAGCTGTTGTCAACAAATCACTGCATTGAGCTTCGCTGCTCTCTATGCTGTTCAGCAACAAGAGTTGAGCGTTCCGAATCAACAGCTATCAGCTGATTTCCACTTCGCTTTGCAGCAGGTAAACGTGCTCCGCA
Organism: Babylonia areolata; assembly: GCF_041734735.1. Taxonomy (NCBI): domain Eukaryota; kingdom Metazoa; phylum Mollusca; class Gastropoda; order Neogastropoda; family Buccinidae; genus Babylonia; species Babylonia areolata. The sequence goes on along the minus strand of NC_134876.1, from coordinate 53,200,615 downwards.
GGTCTCAGACGTTGTCTTTCTATCTTGGTGTCATATACTGGAACAGTTGACCGGAAATTCAGACACGACGTCCAGCTGTTGTGCAGTTGTTTAGGTTCCACTGTGCATGCACCAATCAATGTCTTCACCATTCTTGTTTGGTCGCCAGAGCACTGTTGAAACGCATTTGCGAAGTGTTGCCCCCCCCCCCTTCCCACCCCCCAAGCCCCCACGACTCCCTCCGCGCCCCGCTCTGTCGAGTATCAGACATAAATCATCACAGTGAACGTGCTTCATGTTGTACCCGTGCCGTAAGATCTGAACTGTTTGTCACCACAAACCCTTTCAATATAAATTTAAAAAAAGGACATTCCAGGGCATTGGAGCTGGGGTTCTGTGGTTTGTGTGTGAGTGTCGGAAAAGAGACACTATCTCCAAAATCATTACGATTTTTTTTTTTCCATCGCCACAAATAGCTCTTCCACGTTTTCAATCCTTGGGGAATAACACTAGCGTCATGAATTGTTCTTGATTGTAACGATAAAAAAAAAATGTTGTTGATGATCCTCAAGTAATCCGTTCATTTTCACAAACCCCAAAGAACGACACAGTCGAGTGGAAAAAACAACAACAACAAAACTGAGCTCTGTCGCCATTATTATTGGAAGTCAGCAGTTCCAGTGCATGCAGCTGACAATTGTCTAGACCTCTCCTGTTTAGCAACAACAGCACTGTTGAAACGCATTCATGAAGTGTGTAACGTAACCATCTCCTCCCCCACTCCCTACCCCCCCCCACCCCCCCCCCCGCCCAACCCTCAACCTGTCGAACACCATCACAAGTCCAGGCACAGATCACTGCAGGGGGTCGGGGAGTCACGAGCTGGTGTTGTTCTGCATGGTCTCCCGGATCCAGTCCAGGTAGAGGGGCAGCTTAGTGTAGATGCCCGGGGCGTTGGGGATGGCACACTTGATGCCCCAGGACACAATGCCCGCCTGGTACCACTGATCCGTCGTGTTGGGCTTGCGGCACATGAAGGGGCCGCCGCTGTCCCCCTGTCCACGACACACACGATATAGAATACTTTATTGTCCCAGTAAGAGAAATTCACGTGTGGTGTATGCTACGCAAATAATGCACGAAAATCAGTCATTCAGTGTAAACACACAAAAGACATACAATACTGAAATGCTAAGTTGATGTGGACCTTTTGTACAATGATCATAATCATACATATGTAATGATTGCATACTTTCACAGTCATTCATCATGAATACATAAGGAACATGAAATGCGTAAATACACAGTTAATGCTGATTGATCTCGTTCAATAACCACAAACCAGGTAAACCGTGTCATTGCTCACCTCACAGCACACCATGTAAACTGTGTCATTGCTCACAACACACCAGGTAAATTGTGTCATTGCTCACAACACACCAGGTAAATTGTGTCATTGCTCACAACGCACCAGGTAAATTGCGTCATAGCTCACAACACACCAGGTAATCTGTGCCATTGCTAACCTCACAGCACACCAGGTAAACTGTGTTATTGCCCACAGCACACCAGGAAAACTGTGCCATTGCTAACATCACAGCACACCAGGTAAACTGTGTTATTGCTCACCAGGAAAACTGTGTCGTTGCTCACAGGACACCAGGTAAGTTGTGTCGTTGTTACAACACACCGGGTAAATTTAGTCATTGCTCACAAAACACCGGGTTTACTCACGGTCAAACTGCTGTAAGTTTGAATCAAAGACAACCGTCATTGAAAAGGCCATAATTTTGCTGCCCCCCTCAACGCACTGTCGTTCTGGTAATGTCAGTCTGTGTAAATGGTATCAGACAGGTCCCTTCATCATGAGATGGTTATATTTTCCGTGGGCCATATATCCTCACCTCACTAATGACAACCAGGACCCCCCCCCCCACTCCCCTCCCACACCCTCAGGACGCTTGAAGAACGACCAGGACGCCACTCCTCAGCTCCCTTAGAACGCCAGACGGACCTCACACCTACACACCCAGGACACGAAAACCCTCACCAAATCAAAACCCAAGCACAGAACAACTTTGAATGAAGAAGCCCTCATCAAACCAAAACCGAAGCACTAAACAACCCTCACCAAACCAGTTCCTCAGCAGTGAACAACTTGGACAACGAAAACCCTCACCAAATCAAAATCCAAGCACTGAACAACTTCGAATGACGAAGCCATCAGCAAACCAATACCCCAGCACTAGACAACTTGGAACAACAAAACCCTCTCCAAACCAGGACCCACGCACTGAACAACTTCAAACGACAAAACCTCCACCACAAAACCCTCACTGAACCAAGAACAACTTGGAACAACTCTCACCAAACCATACCCAAGCACTGAACTAACAAGACGCTGTGAAGGGCACAGGCCAACAGATCACTGAGCTGCACTTTGTGGGTACTGACCTGACAGGCGTCATGTCCGGCGGCCCCCCCGGCACAGAACATGTTGTGGGTCAGCTTGTAGGGCACGTGGATCTCCGTCCTCTGCACGGCCGCCATGCACGACTCCCACGTGACCACGTCCAGGTTCACCTCGCGCACTGCCTGCTGGTAAGTGGCCGCTGGGTCCGTACACACAACACACACAGTTATAATAATAATAATAATAATAATATATAGCGCTGAATCTTGTGCAGAGACAAATAAAAGCGCTTTCGCACCAGTCATTCACACGCATGATTAACTCTAAAAACTGGAGAAACTGAAGACAAGGAAGAGGCAGGGAAGGGAGGATATTTTGGGAAGAGGTATGTTTCAAGGCCAAACATGAAAGAGCTGAGTTCGGAGACCTGACGAAGTGAAAGAGGAAGTTCATTTCATTTGCAATGTCCAGAGACAAGAGAAGAACGGCGGCCAACAGTGGAGTGTTTGAATCTGGGTATGCGTAAACAGAGTGGTCCGAAGCCGATCGTAGAGAGCGAGATGGAGTGTAGAGGTGAAGGCAGCTACAGAGATAGGAAGGGGAAGATTTGTGAATACATTTATAACAGTTCCTCACTTACCATGGTGTCACTGGTTTGTAGTGGTGGTGGTGTCTTGTGTATGTGGGTAGGTAAGTGTCTAGCATTGTGTGTGTGTGTGTGTGTGTGTGTGTGTGTGTGTGTGTGTGTGTGCGCGCGTGTGTGTGTGTGCGTGCGTGCGTGTGTGT
>NC_134876.1:53174937-53182437 GCF_041734735.1 Babylonia areolata | reverse complement strand
GAAATCCAGTACACATCTGACCAACACATAACGGAAATCCGGTACACATCTGACCAACACAGTACGGAAATCCATGTCCATACAAACACCTCTACCTAATTAACCCCTTCTCTCTTCCACCACCCCCCCACCCACCCCGAAAAAAAAGGTCGAGCAAGATGGATCTGATTTGATTGATCTAGTATCAAGCCTGTTCAGTCTGGGTGACAGATATTACATTTAAAATAAGAAGAAAACCTAAAAAAAAAAAATTAAAAAAAAAAAAAAAAATGAAGTGGTGGTGGGGGTCAGGATAGGAGTAAGTAGAGCGAATGGAGTGGGGGTGGTGGTGGGGTTGGGGGTAAAAGGACAGGCAACGAAGTCAAAAACAGTATCTGATCACAAACGTCTACTGATTCCAGATTGCAGAATAATATTCGTGACATAATTTTTGTGCCGAAATGTGGGAATAGCTTGGCTCGTAAGATGATTAGGCTACTTGTCTCCTTCCACCCGAAACCCCTATCCCCTAAGAAAAAGTTTCCAATATTTTTTATATATAATCGTCATTTTTTTAATTGAGTTTTGTTTATTATTGCTTTTAAAACATAATAGTGTGAAATTTTGAGAGAGAAAAAACCCACAAAAAATAAAACTATAATCTCTCCATTCCATTTCTGTCAGAGAAGTCAACCATCAATTCACAGCGAGGTAGCTATTTCAATAGACAGCCATAAATCATGTGGACAGGCAACATTACTGTTTCATCTCTCTCTCTCTCTCTCTCTCTCTCTCTCTCATCTGTTTCAAAGTGAAAATTGTTTTGTAACCGGAGATGCAAGGATGTTTATTTTTTCCCAAAAAAACATTAATAGAATAACACTCCCAGCGTTCGATGAACAAAATAATAACAATCTTGGGTTTCGTTTTATTGATTGTTTTTTTTCTGTTGTGTTTTTTTGGTGTGTTTTTTTCAGTTTGAGGAGGTTCTTTGTGCTTTGCTTTGCTTTGCTTTGCTTTGCTCTGTGTGTGTGTGTGTGTGTGTGTGTGTGTGTGTGTGTGTGTGTGTGTGTGTGTGTGTGTGTGTGTGTGTGTGTGTGTATGTGTGTGTGTGTGTGTGATTTCTTGTTCCTTTGTTGTGGATGATCGTTCTGCTGTCGTTTTTTTGAGGACGTCGACTTTTTTGTATGTACAAGATGTACGACTGTCTGCACACAGGTCAGCAACCTGTACATATTCTCTCTCTCTCTCTCTCTCTCTCTCTGTGACTACGTAATCGGGTCGATGGCCTCGGGTTACTTAAATATCAACCTCAGCAGCAGTCTACAAAGATTGTGCGTATACATACCGTTAGATATTGTTTTGTATTCCTTATGAAAAGCAAAAGAATGTTGTGAAAAGTGTAGGAGGGAGGGAACGTTCGAAGGGATGGGAGAGGGGGGGAAGCGTGTTTTCCACTTGATGATATGAGCATGTTGCTTAAGTCATTAAACCATTTGAATCTCTCTCTCTCTCTCTCTCTCTCTCTCTCTCTCTCTATATATATATATATATATATATTATACATATATCTCTTCTCTCCCTCTTTCTCTGTGTGCCTGTATTTCCCAACGTGGCTCTCAAACTCTCACCCTCCCCCCCCTCTCTCACTCCCTCCCTACCAAACCTCCAGTCTGTCTGTCTCTCTTCCTCTACCTGTCATCCCACACCACCACCTCCCTTCCTCCGCCCCGCTCCTCATACCATCGTCTGCCTTTTATCCTTCCTCCTATGGTCACTCCTGAACACCCTAGTCCCTCCACCTCCTTCCCGGATCTCTCCCTCTCCCCAGCAATAACCTTTTCACCACCACCACAACCACTACCTTTTTCATCTCCACCACCACCATCACCCCCCCCCCCACTTTTCAACCACCACAACTGCAACCTTTTCACCACCACCACCACCACCACCAGAACACCCCCTTTCTCACCTCCACCACCACCATCCCCCCCACCACCACCCCCTTTTCAACCACCACCACCTTTCTCACCTCCACCACCACCATCCCCACCACCACCCCCACCTTTTTAACCACCACAACTTCAACCTTTTCACCACCACCACCACCACCACCTTTCTCACCTCCACCACCACCATCCCCACCCCCACCTTTTTAACCACCACAACTTCAACCTTTTCACCACCACCACCACCACCACCTTTCTCACCTCCACCACCACCATCCCCACCTTTTCAACCACCACAACTTCAACCTTTTCACCACCACCACCACCACCACCACCTTTCTCACCTCCACCACCACCACCCCCACCTTTTCAACCACCACAACTACAACCTTTTCACCTACACCACCACCATGTCACCACCACCACCTTTCTCACCTCCACCACCACCATCCCCACCTTTTCAACCACCACAACTACAACCTTTTCACCTACACCACCACCATGTCACCACCACCACCTTTCTCACCTCCACCACCACCATCCCCACCTTTTCAACCACCACAACTACAACCTTTTCACCTACACCACCACCACGTCACCACCAGCAATATCCACATTTCTTCCCCCCCCCTCCTCCCTCCTCCCTCCACTCCTCTGTATGACTGACGGAGTGAAAGTCCACGCCATGTTGTGAACACTGCTTATTCCGCTCAAGACGCTCACAATTATTACACTCAAGGACGGGATGTCTCCCGGTCTCTCTCTCTCTCCCTTTCTCTCTCTCTCTTTCACCCCCCCCCCCCCACCCTTTACCTTCCCCCCCCCCCCGACTAGCCTCCGCCCTCATTGAGGGGAACAAATCGTGGATATTAGCGGCAATTTCCACAATTTCTTTCCCCTCAAGACGGAATGAGTAATGTAATGTTCACAGCAAGGCGTGGACGTGCACTCCGCTAGTCACACAAAGGAACTGAGGGGAAGAAATGTGGATATAGTCCCACCACCATCATCACCACCACCACCAACACCTTTACCCTGTTTACCACCACCACCACCACCTTTTTCACCCCAATACCACCTTTTTCACCACCACCAACACCACCTGTGGAGTGATGGCTTAGAGATAACGTGTCCACCTAGGAATCTGAGCGCAATGGTTCGAATCTCGGCACAGTCGCCAGTACTGCCCCCCCCCCCCTCCAATAGACCTCCTTGAGTGGTGGCCTGGACGCTAGTCATTCGGATGAGACGATAAACCGACGTCCCGTGTGCAGCATGCGCTTAGCAACAAAAGGGTTGTCCCTGGCAAAATTCTGTAGTAAAATTCACTTCTATAGGAAAACAAACAAAACGAAAAAACAACTGCATGCATGCAGGATAAAATGGAAAAAAAAAGGGTAGCGCTATCAGTGTATCGACGCGCTCGAGAGCAGCCCGAATTTCACACAGAGAAATCTGTAGTGACCAAAAAGATAATTCAATACAATACATTACCTTTTCCACCACCACAATCACCTTTTTCACAAATACCGCCACCACCACCACCACCTACAACCCCACCCACCCACCCCACCCACCCACTCACCAAGACAGAAGGCCCGGCAGGGAGGGACGGGGGAGGAGCCGGGTCCAGGCCCACACTTGGGCACGAAGAGGGCGCAGAGGAAGTGCGTGATGTAGCCGTGGTGGCAGGTCATCAGCATGTTGTGGCCCATCTGGTTGAAGACCCGCCCCGCCACGTCCTGGGAGGGGTGGCCCAGGAGGTTGGGGAAGGCGGCCAGGGAGTAGTCCGTCACGTTGACGCACTTGGCCAGCCGTACTTCCTGACAGTGCGCTGTGTTGTGATTGAGGTTTCGCATTTTTTATTTATTTATTTTTTAGATTACGCTAACACATCATACGGATTGACAAAAGCCTACATTTTGGGCCAACAGCCAAGTGAGACCTGTATGATCAATGGTTTCTAATAACAATATTAATAAATGATAATAATGATGATACTACTACTACCACTACTACTAGCAATAATAATAATAATAACAACAAAATATATATATATATATTTGTATATTTCTACATAGCGCTGAATCTTGTGCAGAGACAAATCAAAGCGCATTACAATGGACATTCATTTACAGCTCAGTCTTTTGTGAAGGACTGTGACCCTCAGACTAGGAGGCAATATTGCACTGGCTCTTAGTGCTGCAGCCTTGTGGACTAGTTGGCCTTTGGGCACCATCCCAACGCCGACTGTCCTAAAATCCTCCTGACCGGGAGAGTGGAGATGTAACTTGGACAAGACATTCTTCACAATAATCAAATTCTAGCCCAGATAGTTGGGACAGCAGTTGCCTCCTCTGCTGTTTCTGATAGTCACAATCGGACACGATCGACTATCATACAGCAGTCCAGTAATATCATCAGTGAAAAAATCGGTTTGTGTGCAAACTAATTCCTTTCTATTTTTTTGCGTCTTTTTTTTCGTAGGCATAATACGGTTTTTATAGTCTACCGAAATATAATGGGAGAAAATGACCGATGAATTTTTGAAAAATTGCGTTTTATTCCGGTCGCTGTAAGGAGGTCTTCAGCATGGCGTTTCAAAGTAAACAATGTCAATCATGACTGTTTAACCCCTTGTGTATGCTAGGATGGAAATTCATGTCTGTGTCGTAGGAGCTTTCCTGTCGCAAAACCATTAAATACGTGTGCAATTATCATAAATGGATAGCGTGTTCAGTTTCAGTTTGTTTCAGTTTCAGTAGCTCAAGGGGGCGTCACTGCGTTCGGACAAATCCATATACGCTACACCACATCTGCCAAGCAGATGCTTGACCAGCAGCGTAACCCAACGCGCTTAGTCAGGCCTTGAGAAAAAAAAAGTTATAAAATAAAAAAAATATATACAGCGTGTTCATATTTCAGATGATCATTATCCTCCGTGACGAAACTATCCCATGGCAAATAGTTGTCACTGAGCATAAACTAGGCTAGGCACTGAAAGGGTTAACTCGATACGCTCTCCTGATAGTAACGTTTGCGAAAGGACAACAAAAACACATGACTGGGACTGTGGAAGGGGAACTAAAATTAAATGTTAATCAGAGGCACCGTGGCAGAATCGGTTAGGCGTTTGAACTTTTGAGATCCAGTGTCCAGTGTTACGGGGATGGTGTTGTGTCCCTTGGAAAAGGGACTTTACTCCTTTTTATAATATATATATACATACATATATATATATATATATATATATATATATATATATATATATATATATATATACTCCATCCAGGTTTGGATGTGTGTGGGTATCTGACTTCCACTGGGGAAGGTTGATTTAAAATGGCGGAAAGAGACGTATGGGTCCCGTCTTCCTATGCCAAGTCCTAGACACAGTGGATATTAATTCACTGCTCTGATGGCCGTGTATGAGCACGGTGGCAAAACGTGCTTCGTGTTTCTTTTATTAGTTGCATGAAAAATGTAACATTTTCATGTACTCCGCAGCCCCCCCCTTCCCCCCTCCCCACACACACACGCTGCAGCCCCCAAGAGTTTCCTGAAATAAATATGTCTTGTCTTGCCTGGTGGGAGTGATAGGGGATAGGGGGCATGGCGAGGGTGGGGGGTAGAAGGGGGTGATGGTAGTGGGGGAGGGGGGAAGGTGGGGAGGGAGGGTTTCAGTTACATCAGAAGCAAAACGGAGTTTTGGGATAGTGATTCTTTTGGCACGCGACACACACTCAAGGCAAAAAAAAACAACAACATTCGCACACACACACACACACACACACACACACACACGCACGCACGCACGCACGCATAGGCACACATACGCCCGCAGGCACAAGCACACAGACACGTGCGTACGAGGTATACACACACGCGCAGTTATGGATGCTAAACCCACACATTCGCGTACGCTCATGCACAATGGACGCGCTATTCTGAATAATACAATTTGTTCAAATACAGTAGAAATGAGACCTGTTGTTGAAAAAAAAGAACCACCAATTTTCTCTAATGTTTTGGCACCTTGCAATTTTTCAGAAAAAAACCTCAAACTTAATGCAGGTAAACATACACCCACCCACACATATTTCATACACCTTTTGCGTTTTTATTTATTCACTTTTTCGTTCTTTCATACCCATTCATCAATATCAATTGACGGTTGTTTAGAGGTCGCTATAATGATCACAGCCTTATCTCAGCACCCCTCCTCTCCCAATGAAATATACTCTTTGAATCACAGTGTGTCAATAACATGATGATGCACACTGAGAAAGATCACACATTACCTGTCGGAATAACTGTAGTCATTGGCACTGTGTCTGAAAAAGAAAGTAGGAAAGAAAGAATAAATAAATGAACAGACGAATACAAAAAAAGAGCAAAAACATCACATACACAATTTTACGTAAACGATTTATTTTTACCTCCTGTGGAACGTTCAGCTATTATAGCAGTTCCACACAACAGGATGGTTTCAGTGCAACTAGCTTTTATGTCACTGACGGTCACTTTCAATAGCAGATGCAACAAGGAAGCACACACACACACACACACACACACACACACACACACACACACACACATCTACATACATACACACACAGCCACAAAGAAGAGAGAGAGAGAGAGAGAGAGAGAGAGAGAGAGAGAGAGAGAGACAGACAGACAGACAGACAGACAGACAGAGACAGACAGACAGACAGACAGACAGAGAAGCAGAGGCACTGAGAACTTGAATATTTCACTAACGTAAAAGGATAACCTAAAGCTTCTTTTCACGATGTCCAAAAAAACACCCCCAACCCCACGCCCCCTCGCCCCCCCCCACCCACCCACCCCCAAAAAAGTGAAGAATGGTAAGGAGCAGAAAATAAGAAGAGAGAATAAAAAAGAAGAAAGAAAAAAAGAGAAGACTGAAAAAATAAAAATGAAAATGGAAAATACGATAAACTAAAAAAGAAAAAAAAGAAAAAAGAAACGAAAATCATTATCGTCATCATCATCAGTATTTATTATTATTGTTACTACTACTACTGCAACTACTACTATTGTGGTTGGTGTTAGGACTCTTATCGTTGTTGTTAATGTTCATGTTTTCTACATTTTTGTTGTTGTTGCTGTTGTTGTTCTTGTCTGTGTTGCTGTTAATCTTCTTTTTCTTCTGCGTTCGTGGGCTTCAACTCCCACCGGCATTCACTCGTATATACGCGAGTGGGCTTTTTACGTGCATAACCGTTTTTTTTTTTACCCCGCCATGTAGGCAGCCATACTCCGCTTTCGGGGGTGTGCATGCTGGGTATGTTCTTGTTTCCATAACCCACCGAACGCTGACATGGATTACAGGATCTTTAACGTGCGTATTTGATCTTATGCTTGCGTATACACACGAAGGGGGTTCAGGCACTGGCAGGTCTGCACATATGTTGACCTGGGTGATCGTAAAAATCTCCACCCTTTACCCACCAGGCGCCGTCACCGTGATTCGAACCCGCGACCCTCAGATCGAAAGTCCAACGCTTTAACCATTCGGCTATGGCGCCCGTCACTGTTAATCAAT
>NC_134876.1:53149937-53167437 GCF_041734735.1 Babylonia areolata | reverse complement strand
CATGCCACATGATCTTTGATAGTTTTTACACAATCAGCAGACATCATGCCATATGATCTTTGATAGTTTTTACACAATCAGCAGACATCATGCCACATGATCTTTGATAGTTTTTACACAATCAGCAGACATCATGCCATATGATCTTTGATAGTTTTTACACAATCAGCAGACATCGTGCCACAGGATCTTTGATAGTTTTTACACAATCAGCAGACATCATGCCACATGATCTTTGGTAGTTTTTACACAATCAGCAGACATCATGCCACATGATCTTTGGTAGTTTTTACACAATCAGCAGACATCATGCCATATGATCTTTGGTAGTTTTTACACAATCAGCAGACATCATGCCACATGATCTTTGGTAGTTTTTACACAATCAGCAGACATCATGCCATATGATCTTTGATAGTTTTTACACAATCAGCAGACATCATGCCATATGATCTTTGGTAGTTTTTACACAATCAGCAGACATCATGCCACAGGATCTTTGATAGTTTTTACACAATCAGCAGACATCATGCCATATGATCTTTGGTGGATTTAACCACAACCACCAGACATCATCTCACAAACATGTCGTTTGTGTTTTTTTTGTTTTGTTTTGTTTTTCTTCTGTAGTTCCATGCCCGTGGGTGAGCGTGCGCGTGAGCGTGACAGCATGCGCGTCGATGACTGTGTGCGCGCACTTGAAAAGCGTGTGGACACCGCACATGCAATGCACGTAACTATGTGACTGGGCTATTCCGCAATATACCAACGGGAGTGAGTGCAGGCCTTGTACAGGAAGCTGCAGCGCGGGGTCTTCTGTTGTGTGTGAACTCGTGGCTACAAGAATGTGAACCTTGCAATGCCAATCCCTACGATGGGAATTGTTTTTCCCCCCATTGCTGTATCGCAAGAGTGGCAGCGTGCGTTTAAGAGGAACGTAAGAAGGTTAATGCTTATATATATAATAGTGGAGTGATGGCCTTGAGTAACGCGTCTGCCTTGGAAGCGACAGAATTTGAGCGCGCTTGTTCGAATCACGGCTCAGCAGCCGAAATTTTCTCCCCCTCCACTAGACCTTGAGTGGTGGCCTAGACGCTAGTCATTCGGATGAGACGATAAACCGAGGTCCCGTGTGCAGCATGTACTTAGCGCACGTAAAAGAACCCACGGCAACAAAAGGGTTGTTCCTGGAAAAACTTCTGTAGAAAAATCCACTTCGATTGGAAAAACAAATAAAACTGCACGCAGGAAAAAACAAAACAAAAAAAACAAAAACAAACAAACAAACAAAAAAAAAAATGGGTGGCGCTGTAGTGTAGCGATGAGCTCTCCCTGGGGACAGCAGCCCGAATTTCACACAGAGAAATCTATTGTGATAAAAGAAATACAAATACAAATGATAATAATAATAATAATATTGGTATTTATATAAGCGCTGAATCTTGTGCAGAGACAAACCAAAGCGCTCACGCACCAGCCACCCACACGCATGCATAACTCTAAAACTGGAGAAACTAAAGACAAGGAAGAAGCAGGGAAGGGAGGCTATCTTGTGAAGAGGTGGGTTTTAAGGCCAGACTTGAAAGAGTTGTGTGTGGAGACTTGACGAACGAAAGAGGAAGTTCATTCCAATTGCAAGGTCCAGAGACAGAGAAAGAACGACGGCCAACAGTCGTGTGTTTGAATCTGCGTATGCGTAAACAGAGTGGATCCGAAGTCGATCGTAGAGAGCGAGATGGAGTGTAGAGGTGAAGGGGTATTACAGTCCGGACACGGCAAAATCATGTCTTGAGCAGATCTAAATCATAGGTATATGCTCGTCTTTTACAGCACCGGTTTCGTGTCACCAGAACGAGAATGGACTCACAAAAATACACACACACACACACACACACACACACACACACACACTCACACATGTATACACGTATACACACGCGCATGCAGGCACACACACACACACACACACACACACACACACACACACACACACACACACACACACACACAGACACACACACACACACACACACGCTGATTCGCACGCATGCATATATATGCACATGCACGAACACATACATGCACACACAGACACACAGACACACACACACACACACTCCCTCTCTCTTGCTTTATTTTCATTCAGTACTGTGTAGTGTAGAGACTGGATGAAAAAAAACAACATACCCGTGCTTATCTATTATCCTCGAAATAAATAATTTTGTCCTGTCTTGTCTTGTATTGTCTCTCAAACTCGCTCTGTCTGTTTGTCTGTCTACTCTCTCTGTCTCTCTGTCCCTCCCCATTAAAGTTGATGTCGTCCAAAAGGCAAAATGACATATGGAATTTGTCGATTTTCCTGCACAAAGCGTTTAAATTTAGAGAAATTGCAACCTCGTAATATGTTTTGCAAATGTATCTGTGTTTCATGTGATTTCATGTGATTTTGGTTTTCTCGTGTTTATTCAAACAATTGTGACGCAACAAATGTTGTCTGTGTACCCCTTCATAGGGGCTATGGCCTGATGAATTAATCATCCATATCCATATCTGTCCTTCCCCACGCACGCTCACAGTCCAGTACGCGAGTACTTCACCTCCATCTCCTCTTCTCAACAACGCCTCCCCCCCCCCCCCCCCCACGCCCCCTCTCCCCCTCCCCTCCATGCGCCAACCTTCTGATCAAGTCGATCATCTGTCACTCATCACACCGACACGCACACACACACACGCACAGACAATCAACTACTCAGGCAATTCATTAAGCGGGGGATCGGATGGGGAAGGGTGGGGAGGTGGGTGGGAGGGGGCGAGGAGGGTGTGTGTGTGTGTGTGTGTGTGTGTGTGTGTGTGTGTGTGTGTGTGTGTGTGTGTGTGTGTGTGTAGGGGTGGTGGTGGTGGTGACAGAGAAGCACCAACAGGATTGCAAAATGCCAGTCAATCTGGTTTTCAAAAGACACGTTTGTTTTTTTTCTTTTTTCTTTTTCTTTCTCCCTCCGTCCAAGTGTATCACTCATCTCAACGCCTCCTTCTTCCTTCTTCCCCACCCTGGAGCGGTGGAGGGGGGAAGTGTGTGTGTGTGTGTTTGTGTGTGTGTGTGTGTGTGTGTGTGTGTGTGTGTGTGTGTGTGTGTGTGTGTGTGTGTGTGTGTGTGTGTGTGTGTGTGTGTGTGTGCGCGCGTTAGAGAGAGAGAGAGAGAGAGAGAGAGAGAGAGAGAGAGAATGAGAGAGAGAGAGTTTGTATGAGCGGGTGAATGAGTGGGTAAATGTATGTGTGTAAGTGTGTGTGTGTGTGTGTGTGTGTGTGTGTGTGTGTGTGTGTGTGGTGTGTGTGTGTGTGTGTGTGTGCATGCCTTTAAGTACCTGCATGTGCGTGAGTACATATGAGTCCGTTTAACGCGAAAAACGCGTTCTTCAGTCAACACGCAAAACACAGAAAATACAAGATAGAGATATAAACTTTAAGTATCCGCACTCGTGAAAAAGTGTCTTTTGACCAGTGCACACAACAGAAAAAAAAAACATGTGCAGAGAAGAACAACAATTAAAAATCCGTCAGTCCAATGTCCTTTACCTCACTCCCACCCCCCACACCCCCCCCGCTCTCTCTCACTGCCCACGCCCTGCACGTGCAACCACACACGCTTTCCTCCGACTATGCACTCATTAAACACACCTGTTGACACATCGCTAGCTCGTGCATAAAACATAAAAAAGAATTGTATACGGTCATGCACTCAATGCACGCGCACACACACGCGCCCAACCCTCCGTTTGAATTGTATTTGTTGTAATATTTAGACTGCAGAGTTTGGGCATGTGGTCTTTCGAGAGTTTAATGTGAAACGCACATCATCAAAACATAATTATCATCTACGATCAAACACGCTTTCATTTTTATCAGTCATGATTTGGAAGACACCGCAATGTGCATCGCACATGATCAAAGAAACTGGCAATCAAAAACACGCTTACATCTTATCAGTCAGGATTTGAAAGGCTTTGCGATGCACTGCGTACAACCCGTGTATTTTTTTTTCTTCTAAAAGCTAACCGAATACAGTACGATCCTCCACACACACACACACACACACCACACACCCACCCACACCATTTCATCACGACTATGATTAACACACCACCACACCACCACTGCGCAATGCACACAAATATATCTACGTTAAAAAACAAATGCTGTCATGCATGCATTCTCACATACATGCTCCCTCCCCCCCCCCGAACCCCCCAATACACATATGAATGCTTACGCGAGGCATACACACCACATCAACTCATCACCATCTGAAAAAAAGGTAATGATAAAGTCCACTGCACGTATGCTTAGCTAAACCAGCCGTGAAGAGACAGTAGGGCATTATAGCCAATGAAAGAAATGACATAAATAATAATAATAATAATGTACATTTATATAGCTCCCTTTCTCTCTAAGAGCTCTGGGCGCTTTACACGAAAGAAAAATATTACAAGTTACACAAAACATTCATGACCACTCTTTCTCAACACCACCCCCCACCCTCAACACACACATACTCTCCCCCTCCCACTCTACTTACATCCAAAGTGAGCTGACATGGGTGGTGTTGGGGAAAAAGGAAGCTGAGAGTGCTTATAGATAGGTTTTTAAAAGATGAGTTTTTAGCGAAAAGCAGAAATAGAATCAGATGCACGGATATGATGAGGAAGGTTGTTCCAGATGTGAGGAGCAGCAAAGAAGAAAGAACGTTCACCATAGGTTCTTGTATTGACACGAGGAAGTTTCAAAAGGTAACAGTCAGAGGAAGAGCAGAGATTTCTTGCGGGAGTGTAAACACTGATAGGGTCAGAAAGATATGTAGGTCCTGCGGAGTGGAAAGCAGAATAGCAGAGACATGCGACTTTGTATTTAATTCTCGCTTCAATGGGGAGCCAATGTAGAGTGCGGAGGTGAGGAGAAATGTGATCAGTACGTGGGACACTGAGAGTCAGACGGGCAGCATTGATTTGAAGTTTTTGAATTCGCTGAAGAATATTATGTGGACAGCCCATTAGAAGAGAATTACAGTAGTCGATTTGTGACAGCACAAAAGCATAAATATGAGTTTTAGTAATAACAATAATAATAATAATGGATACTTATATAGCACACTATCCAGAAATCTGCTCTAGGTGCTTTACAAAAACGCTTTTGTTAACATAAAACATTACATCAATGTTACATACACACACACCAAAATGTGACTACACACACACACACACACACACACACACACACACACTGCATACATGCATGTAGTTATGTACACATACTTATGTATACACATACAGTCAAGCACAGCTAACGCAAAGGAAGTGGACATGCATGTAGTTATGTACACATACCTATGTATACACACATAGTCAAGCACAGCTAACGCAAAGGAAGTGGACCTGCCACAACTGAACTTATTGCTGACGGAAAAGGTGAGTTTTGAGACGAGATTTAAAAGATGCGAGGGAATCAGAATGACGGAGGTTATCAGGGAGCTTGTTCCACGTCTTTGGCGATTGAAAAGAAAACGATCTGTGTCCATAGGTCTTACTTCTGACGTGAGGTATCCTGAGAAGTCGAGTATCAGAGGAAGAACGGAGCTGGCGAGACGGGGTATAGATATGCAGGAGTTCAGAAAGATACTTGGGGCCAGATCCGTTGACTGCAGAAAGGGTCAGAGCAGTAGTTTCAACAGAAAGGTACTGACAGATAGAGTTGATGCGACGAAGTTCACAATTGACTTTCACAATTGTTTATATATTTTCATGTGTTAGTCAAATAGATTTAATATAATCATTGTTGAATTGCGCGTCTGAGAAAAAGAAAAATCGATCAGAACCAAGACAAACACAATAATTTATAGAATATAAAAGTCCAAGTCAGAAACCAGATATTACTATTAAAGTAAAATGAATGTCCGCTACTCACCCATTCCACCATTTCATTGGGTGACTTCCGTGTTGGGACATAGGGAAGAAAGGACTATCTGAATCGGTCAGTTTTAGCCCTCACGTACACACACACACACACACACACACACACGCACACACACAGAGACACACACATACACGCACGCACGCACACACACACACACACAAACACACACACACACTGAGAGAGAGAGGGGGGGAGGGAGACATAGAGAGACAGAGAGACAGAGATAGACAGACAGATAGATCGATAGATGGAGAGAAAGAGATAGAGAGAGAGACAGAGACAGATAGAGACAGAGATAGAAACAGAAAAAGAGACAGAAAGATACACACATATACAGAAAGACAGACACAGAGACAGACAGAAAGGCAGACAAACAGACAGAGACAGGCTGACGACACAGAGCTGGCAATTGCTTCAGCGCCCAACATGTTTGCGCAAGGAATCAACTCTTCATTGCTACATGGCTCCACGTCTAACACTCCCCTTACCCTCTCCCAGTCCCCCCCCCCCCCCCCCCCGCACTCCACCGCATTCCACCCTTCACTCCACGACATCCGACGACAAATAAAAGAAGTAGAAGAAGAAGAAGAAGAAAAAACCTCAGAATCAGCGCCTCACCTGGAGCAGTATTTGTATTTGTATTTTTTTTCATCACAACATATATCTCTGTGTGAATTCTGGCTGCTCTCCGCAGGGAGAGCGCATCGCTACACTACAACGCCACCCATTAATTTTTTTTTTCTTCCTGCGTTCAGTTTTTTTTTTTTTTTAATATGTTTTTCCTATCGAAGTGGATTTTTCTACAGAATTTTGCCAGGAACAACCCTTTTGTTGCCGTGGGGTTTTTTTTACGTGCGCTAAATGCATGCTGCACACGGGACCTCGGTTTATCGTTTCATCCGAATGACTAGCGTTCAGACCACCTCTCAAGGTCTAGTGGAGGGGGAGAAAATATCGGCAGCTGAGCCGTGATTCGAACCAGCGCGCTCAGATTCTCTCGCTTCCTAGGCGGACACGTTACCTTTAGGCCATCACACTACTTGCAGGACTGCAGGATGAACAAACAAAAACAAAAACAAACAAACAAAAAAAGCAAAACAAACAAACACACACAAAAAACAACAAAAATAAAGAAAAAAACCCAGCCATCCAAACAAACAAAAAACTGGTATACCCTTACTCTTTTACCCTCAAAATGTACATGTGTGTGTGTGTGTGTGTGTGTGTGTGTGTGTGTGTGTGTGTGTGTGTGTGTGTGTGTGTGTGTGTGTGTGTTGTAATGTGTTGCTCTCTCTGTCCGTCTTGACTTGATTTGACTTGACTTCTTTTAAACTGGAGTTCGTCAAGGCTGGTGACAAAGCCATGCCCGAATCCCCCCCCCCCCCCCCCCCCCCCCCCCCAACCTCCCTGTCGTTTTGGCCAGTGGAGAAAAAGAAAAAAACAACACCAAAGTTCTCAGATCATTACCCTCCTCCTATGATGGTGATTAGATAATAATGGTGATCCGCCTCGGTCCACATATCCAGAAATTTTTTTTTTTTAAGGATTCATCATTGCTAGGAGATTAATCGTAAAAAAAAGAAAAGAAAAGAAAAGAAAAAAGGAGAAATGAAAGATAAGTGTGAACGGAAGAAAGAACAAAGGTAAACACGTGTGGAAACGTAATTAAAGGGGGACAGTCATTGGCGTGCATCAGATCGTTGTCTTTGATTTTTGCTGAGCTGTTTTTTTTGTTTTTGTTTTGTTTTGTTTTGTTTTGTTTTCGTTGTTGTTTGGTTTTTTTTATTTAAGAAAATTGCGTCCAAGGCGATATATTTTTTTTTCATGAAAGAGGCTCTGCCTCTTAAATCAGGGAGGAAAAGTGTACTCTCGGTGTGAAACAATTAAAAAAGCGCTTTGATTAAGTCTGGTGTTGGAAGGTAATCAAACCGAAGGAAAGAACAAACACGCACACACACACACTCACACACAAGAACAAATACGCACGCACACACACACACACACACACACACACACACACACACTTGACTCTTTTGCAAGATTTCAAGACATCTTTATCTGATATGGAACGAGAATGTCAATTAGATGTATGAAAGTTTGTGTTATATTAGTGGTAGATAGCGTGTGAATGTGTGTGCTTATATGCGTTTATGGACACACACACACACACACACACACACACTTGACTCTTTTGCAAGATTTCAAGACATCTTTATCTGATATGGAACGAGAATGTCAATTAGTTGTATGAAAGTTTGTGTTATATTAGTGGTAGATAGTGTGTGAATGTGTATGCTTATATGCGTTTATGGACACACACACACACACACACACACACACACACATGTCAAAAGAAAGAGAGAGAGAGAGGGACAGACAGTCAACACACACAGACCAACACAGAGAGACAGAGAGAGAGAGAGAGAGACAGACAGACAGACAGAGTTACAGAAAACACAGTGGCGCAGACAGCGACAGACACAGAGACAGATATACAGAAAACACGGTGGATAAAATACAGAGAGCTGGCAATTGCTCCAGTGCCCAGCATGTTTGTTGAAGGAATCAACTCTTCATTTCCACTCGGCTCCACGTTTAACATCCACCTTACCCACCACCCACACTCCCTTCCCCACACATCTTCCCCATCCCCCAAACCCATGATCCACTCCGCGACCTCAGACGAAAAAAAAAAGTCTGAGAATCGGCGACTCGCTTGGAACCGTGTTGCAGACCTTGTTCACAGCTGGAGTTCAACAAGGCTGGTGACAAAGTAATACCCGAGTCTCCCCCCTGTCGTTTTGCGCTGTGGATAAAAAGTCGGACTATCCCCACATCCAAATTTCGGCCTCAGTCTAAAAAAAAAGTGACACAACGTGTGGACTGATCCATATACGCTACACTTCATCTGCTGTAGAGAAAAAAAAAGCAACAAAAACAAAAACAACAAAAACAAAAAAACAAAACAAACAACAACAAAACAAAACAAAACAAAACAACAACCAAGGAAATAAAGCAACAACAAAAACCGAACCTAGAGCAGAAGCTTGACCTTCGCATAAACCCATGCACTGATCAGGCTGTGAAAGCCTATCCCCACATCTCCCATCCAAGGAGATCATTTTTGTCTGTCATTAGCGCTGGGGATGGACTTTCCTGAAATTCTGTAGAAGTGTTGGCTGTGGGGCCATTGAGCGATCGATTTGATTTTGGTGGTGATTCGGATCGATCTTCAGATCCACGGAAATTTCAAAATGTTCTTCGACATTTGAAGAAATTGAAGAAAAAAAGAGTTAATTTATGAAGCGACATGGTATCGGAAAAAAACTAAGAAAACTGAGCAAGATTGTGGATCCAGAATTCAATTTTGAATATACAAGTTTCCAAGGAGAAAACATTCCGTGGGAAAACGTGAACAAATTAGATAACTGTTTGGTATGTAGGTATGCTCTTCAAGTCTTGGCCGTGTGAACATGGGAATATGTTTGACAATGGACACACAATGCAGTGCTCAAGAAAGACGTGGGCGCAAAACTGAAAACTGTAAATGCTCTGTTCTGTCCTTTCACTTCAACAAAAGACTGTGACAGACTTGAAATAAACGCTGATTCGTCATTGCTTTAGCTTTTGTTGCTATGTGTACATACATGTCCAGTGAATGGTTCACCAAAGGACCCGAACTTTCCTGTTTGGTTCTCTGTACCTTTTATTTGCCCGTGTGTTGAATGGTGGGAAGCACAAAGCAGCACCAGCTTGAAGTGTATCACCCTTTCGTTTTTGTTTGTTTGTTTGTTGGTGTTCATCGCACGGTAGCGAAGAAATATGAACAGTTTCCTCTTCCTTCAGCTGAATGTCAGTAACTCGCAACCCACCTCGCCCCTACACCTTATCCTTGAGATGAATGTCTGTCTGAGTGTGTACGTGTGCGTGCATGAAATCTGATTGAATGACACAGGAAACGAATGATGAGCGCCCAATGGAAGCCTTCAGGTAGGCAGCCTGTTGTGCAAAATGACCCCGAGTTTGCACAGCGCTTAGAGCTTGGTCTCCGACCGACGTTAGGCGCAAAATAAGTATTCATATCGTATCATTCATTTATACATTCATTCACGAATACACAATTTTTATTGTCAATACTTTGTTACAGAGATGTTCTTTTTGGCAGCAGCACGTGTTCAACATAAAAAAGTAAACAACAAACAAACAAAATGAATGAAAAAAAAATTGAATGGCACCAATGACTAACATATCCCTCCACACGTCCCTCCACCGAAGAAAACAAATGTGACAGTTACTAAATCTTGAGGTGGGGAATGGGAGGGGGGTGAGGGGCAGGAGGGGGATTTGTAAACTGACAATTTGTTAGAAACAAGCGGCGCGGCAGACGACAGACCGGGAGGTCTCCAAGAGCTCCCCCACAAACCCTGACCGCCTCCTGTCAAGTGAAGGCAGGATCGGCGGCAATATCCACGGGCATGGAACGGCTGTGTTGATGTTTCATTCTGTGCTCGAGCTGCCGTCGAGTTTCTCGCGTTTTATTGGCTTTGGTCTCTTCTAACTTCTGAACAGAACGATCGCCTCCACGCCTCCTCCTCTCTCTCCCCTCGCTACCCGCTCTCCCCTAGCACTCTTTGAACTCAGTCGGTACTCGAATCTTTCGTCGTTTTCTGTTTGAATCGTACGTCTTGAACTTTGGCAACTACTGATGAGCTTGCTTTGCGGACACTTTTGCGCGAGCGCGCATGTGTGTGTGTGTGTGTGTGTGTGTGTGTGTGTGTGTGTGTGTGGTAAGTGCAAGTCTCTCGCAATCTCTACTTGACAAAAGCGTCTTCAATTGAGAAAATCAGCTGTATAAATATAGATTTTAAAGAACCGAAGCTTCCACACCTATGGTGTAAAAACGATGCGACATCTACCTCACACTTAAAGTCTGCATAATGTGAATATGAAACATTTCACTTGAACGAGTTGAAAGACCACCTTCGTGATTATCTGTTTACAAGTATTGTACACTGGGTGTAAAGTCCTGTTTTAGCGTCCTAAACTTCGAGACCTATATTTTACCGGCTGTTCTCGTACATACATGGAACGATAGTGGAATGATGGCCTAGAGGTAACGCGTCCGCATAGAAACTGAGCGCACTGTCTCGAATCACGGAACAATTGCCATTATTTTCTCCCCATCCACTGGACCTTGAGTGGTGGTCTGGACGTTAGTCATTCGGATGAGACGATAAACCGAGGTCCCGTGCGCAGCATGCACTTAGCGCACGTAAAAGAACCCATGGCAACAATTCTAGCAAAATTCTGTAGAAAAAACCACTTTGATAGGAAAAAAAACAAAACAAATGAAAATGCACGCAGGAAAAAAAAAAGTGGATGGCGTTCTCAGTGTAGCGACGCGCTCTCCCTTGGAAGGGCAGCCCTAATTTCACACAGGGAAATCTGTTGTGACAAAAAAAAGAGAGAAAAACAAATACACATAGCTATTACCATTAGGAGATGTTATTACCCATTTTAGGCGACTTCCGACTCTATTTTGAGGGTTACTCAATTTTGATGCGGATTCAGTCGCAAAACTAACTTGCCGCCATCTTGCTCTTTCCGCTTTTGGCTCCACAAACCATGAAAAGATAAACAACAACAACAACAACAACAACAAAACAAACAAAACAACAACCCCCCACGCCCCCCCCCCCCCCCCCCCCAAACCCCCCCCCAAAAAACCAACCCCCCCCAAAAAACAACAACAACAAACAAACCAAAACAACAACAAACCATGGCAGCTTGTTGAGACAAGTGTCGGTTTAAGGTTCATCTTATGGGTCATTTCGCGTCGTATTATACATAATTCTTGATTAGAAGGGTCGATTTCACGTAACATGTCATTTCTCATATACCTTCATTACTAATCACGCGAAAAGTTTCGTTGAAATAGGTCCTTGAATTCAATACACATAATACAATACACAATACACAAACTTTATTGTCTATACTTTGGTACAGAGATGTTCTTTTTGGCAGCAGCACATGTCCAACATAAGAAGAAAACAACAAACAAATAAAACGAATAGAAAATAAAAAGATAAATTAAATGGCACCAAATGGAAATAGCTATAAACAAATATACAGATTACTGAAATTTACTTGCCTCTCCATTTCAGTCAGCCAAGCCACCACACACACACACACACACACACACACACACACACACACACACACACGCACACACTCTCTCTTCCTCTCTCTCTGTCTCTCTCCTCACAAAGTATGCAACTACAAAGATCATAGTTCATTTAAAAATCAAATATCACCAGAGTAAGACAAGAATTAAACCAAAAAGCAGCACTTCCATAGTTCACAAAAAAATAAGAGGCATCACAGAAGAACAACTTTCATTCATTCATACTAATCAAAAGCCCTAACACAACTTCTTCACCCCCCACCTCCCACACCCCCATATCCCACACTCCCTCTCCTTTGGAAAAATACCTACAGGCCTAAGCATAATCGCCCCCTCCTCCCCCCCCCCCCCACACACCTACCTTTCATCCTTCCATTAAAAAAACCCCACCAACCTTACAAGCACCACCTGAGTTCACTCATAAATGTAACATCCTGTCATAACTGCACCACAAATCAAAGTTTTAAACATATCACAAGTACATAAATAAATAAGTAGGTAACACACACGCACACACACACACACACACACACACACACACACATGCACATGTTCCCACCCACCTACACACACACAATGTATAAATACATATATATGCACACACACACACATATATATATATATACACATACATACATATACATACATACATACATACATACATACACACACACATATATATACATATACACACATACATACACATATCACATACACATGCATATACATATATACACATGCAACACACACACAATCAACAGGCTAAAATAGCAAACCATAAAGCTGCACTTCCATAGATCCATAGATCAGGTCTAAAACAGAAAATTACCCACGCTTGGCGGGATAGTTTTGCAGAGATATAATGAGATTTCGCTTCATACTGCTGGTGGTGAATCTAGCCTGTCAATGTCAATTGAACTGTGCTCCCCCCCCCCCCCGCCCCCAAACCCCTCCCCTCCGAAAACCAAATCTGCTTCTGCACGGAAACCCATGAATAGCTTCCGGTCACGGTCATGCGCAGTCAGACGTTTCCTCTTACGGGACGAGTGGTACCCCTGCTGTCAGGTGGCCGTGAACCCAGGGTTGCCTCATTGTGCTGATGACTGACTGGTCTACTGTCACGCAATGTCATTCACTTGAGCATGTGCATGTGTGCGTTTGCGTATGATACGCAACAGAGAGTGGGGGAAGAGGATATGGGGAGAGAGGAGGGGAGGGGTGGAGGAGGGGAGAGAGAAAATGCGTGCGCGCGCGCGCGCGTGTGTGTGTGTGTGTGTGTGTGTGTGTCTGTGTGTGTGCGTGTGTGTGTGTGTGTCGTTTGTTATGTGCACATATGGAGTTGAATGATCCCTTTCCTTTACCCCACTGGTATACCTTTCTATGGATTAACAAAACAAACAATAATCATGCTGAGCCATTTTGAGAAAACAACCCGTGCCTCTCTCTCTCTCTAACTGACTAACATATCTAACAGAAGCCCTAACTGCACAGAAAGCGTGCAGAAAGCATTTCAACAAAAAAACCCACACATATTTGCATTCAACTTATGAAGACTGTTTAGAAATTATGATACACACAGTCAGTTTCAGTTTCAGTAGCTCAAGGAGGCGTCACTGCATTCGGACAAATCCATATACGCTACACCACATCTGCCAAGCAGATGCCTGACCAGCAGCGTAACCCAACGCGCTTAGTCAGGCCTTGAGACACACAGACAGGCAGACATTAGTTGTTAGGTTTTTTATTTCCCGCAGCGACTTCTCTTTTCTACCAGAACCTGACTGTTCCAGTTCGTGGTGTGTCAGATTTGTCGGCATGTTGACACTGTCTGCGTTTATTCAACAAAGAAATATCCATGCCCTTTGTGAGTGACTATGATTTTACACTTCCCTGAAAAAAAAAGAGCAAAAAAAGCTGGGTGTCATGCAATGATGCATCATGCTGTGAAGCATGCTACTCTGACACATGTTGCTGTGACATACGTTGCTATGACACATGCTATCACACTTGTTGCTATGACACATTTGTATTTGTATTTCTTTTTATCACACCAGATTTCTCTTGCTACACTACAGCGTCACCCATTTTTTTTTAATTGAAATAATTTTTTTTTTCCTGTGTGCAGTTTTATTTGTTTTTTCTATGGAAGTGGGTTTTTCTACAGAATTTTGCCAGGAACAACCCTTTTGTTGCCGTGGGTTCTTTTAATTGCGTTAAATGCATGCTGCACACAGGACCTCGGTTTATCGTCTCATCCGAATGACTAGCGTCCAGACCACCAATCAAGGTCTAGTGGAGGGGGAGAAAATATCGGCGGCTGAGCCGTGATTCGAACCAGCGCGCTCAGATTCTCTCGCTTCCTAGGCGGACGCGCTACCTCTAGGCCATCACTCCACATGCTGCTGTGATAAATTTTGCCATGACGCATTTTGCTATGACACACGTTGCTGTTACACACGTGACGAATGTTGCATTAGCAGCGGCACATGTTGCTGTGACGCGTTGCTTTGACACATGTTGCTATGACAAATGTCGTTGTGACACATGTTGCAATGACACATGTTACAGTGATACATGTTGCTGTGACCCATCATTATTATAACGACACATGTTGTCCATACATGACACATGTTGCTGTGAACATGTAACGCATGCTGCGATGAGCAGCGACACACGTTGCTGTGACACATGTTGCGTCTTGACACGTGTGGCGTACATAGGTCGGGAAGGGCGGATGCTACTTCAATTTAATTGTCAGACCAGGTGTTTGAAACGTCATGGTAGTGGAGTGCATGTGCGCGCAGGTGTGCATACGGACGCGTGCACGCGCACGCGTGAAACACTATAATTCCCGATCTTCTCAATCAACCGATGCTATTGCAAAACAAAGGAGAAGGGGGGTGGGGGGGGGGGGGGTTGGGAATGGGGAAGGGGGTGTGGAGGTGGGAGGGAGCTCTAATGCAATGTTGATTCAACTGAGCGAACTCCTGTGGTCAGCCTGCCAGTGGGTGAAATCCCTGTGTGCTGTGTGTGAGCTCTGATTCCTTCCTCCCCCCCCCCCCTTGTCATCATCCAGGCCAGCAGCGGAGGATGATGGGCTGGTGCCCCGACTGAGCTGTGCCCAGTGCCCAGGCAAGAAAGACAAACACGTGTGGAGGGAGCAGAGCAAACCTAATTGAAGGGGGGGTGGGGGGGGTGGGGGAATGTGGGGGGCAGGGGGGGGGGGCAATCACCGACGCATCAGATCGTTATCTTTGCTTTTTGCTGAGCTGGTTTTAACACAAAGAATCGAAGAAAATCGCATTGGAAGGCGATAGATTTCCCATGAAAGACGACCCGTCGCCAAATCGGGATTGAGAATTACACTTCGAGGGGAGAAAACATTTTTAAGAAATGTGCTGATTTAATGTGGGTGTTGGATGGTAATTAAGGTAGGGAACACACAGACACACACACACACACACACACACACACGTAAACACAAACGCACACACACACACAGACACACACGCAAACACACACACAGGCACACACACACACACGCGCGCGCGCGTGCATACAGGCACAAACACACACATGAATACAAACACACTCATACGCAAACACTCTCATGCATGCGTACAATCAATGGAACATACCAATGTATGAACGGACATTCACACAGGCGCGGACACGTGAGGGACAACAGCACAGTGGATAAAGTACTGGGAAGAAAAATGAAACGTTTCAAGTTCGAGCCTGGCATGGACCAGTGTTAAACTACACCACTTTCATCTGGGCTGGAATGGTGGTCTGGGTACTATAGTCTTCTTCTTCGAATGGAGATGATGAGCCCAGTCTCATGTGTATCATGCATTACATAATCAACGAATGAATGGTAGTTGTTGGCAGAATTGCGCTAAAGGATTCTTGATAGCTTGGCAAATTCAGTGTCATACATACTCCGTTTCGACGCAACACACACACACACACACAAAAGAAAAAAAAAGAGAGAACGTTTCGTACATATCTTGAAGGAGAAAGCGTTATGAAGCAAAAAAACAATGTGTATTGTGCTGTGTTGTGCTGTGCTGTGTTGTGCTGTGCTTTGCCGTGCTGTGCCATGCTGTGCTGTGCGTGCCGTGCTGTGCTGTGCTGTGCGTGCCGTGCTGTGCTGTGCTGTGCCGTGATGTGTTGTGCTGTGCGTGCCGTGTTGTGCCGTGCTGTGCTGTGCTGTGCTGTGCCGTGCCGTGCTGTGCTGTGTCGTGCTGTGCTGTGCGTGCCGTGTTGTGTTGTGCTGTGCCGTGCTGTGCTGTGCCGTGCTGTGCTGTGCGTGCCGTGTTGTGTTGTGCTGTGCCGTGCTGTGCTGTGCCGTGCTGTGCTGTGCGTGCCGTGTTGTGTTGGTGCTGTGCCGTGCTGTGCTGTGTTGTGCTGTGCCGTGCTGTGCTGTGCGTGCCGTGCTGTGCTGTGTTGTGCTGTGCGTGCCGTGCCGTGCCGTGCCGTGCTGTGCTTTGCTGTGCTGTGCCATGCCGTGCCGTGTTGTGCTGTGTTGTGCTGTGCCGTGCCGTGCCGTGCTGTGCTTTGCTGTGCTGTGCCATGCCGTGCCGTGTTGTGCTGTGTTGTGCTGTGCCGTGCCGTGCCGTGCTGTGCTTTGCTGTGCTGTGCCATGCCGTGCCGTGTTGTGCTGTGTTGTGCTGTGCCGTGCCGTGCCGTGCTGTGATTTGCTGTGCTGTGCCGTGCCGTGCCGTGCCGTGCTGTGCTGTGCTGTGCTGTGCCATGCCGTGCCGTGTCGTGCTGTGCTGTCCTGTGCCGTGATGTGCTGTGTGTTGTGCTGTGTTGTGTTGTTGCGCTGACTTGCGAAGCGTTGTTTCTCTGTATGAAATGTATGTTCGTGAAACGTTGTCAAAAATTCGACATCATTTTGTTTTTTTCATTTTGCATGTATCACACACACACACACACACACACACACACACCACACACACACACACACAAATACAAATAAATGTGCCGTTCAGAGGCAGTATCGGCTTACAAAGAAATCACAGGAACGCTGCAATCACCTCTCTTTGTCTCCCTTTTTCTGCCACGCAGTTCTCATATTTCAGGTATCGAGCATACAGTCTAGTTTAAAAAAAAAGAAGATTTTAGTATATATAAGGAGGAAGCGGAACAAAAGAAAACAAACGAACGAACAAAATCACCACCCTAACACATGGTAACAACACAGTACACACAATATACAATTCTTGTTACGAGTTTTCAGACTGCAACAGAAGTTTGAGTACTGTTTCAGAGATCTTGCCTCGCAAGATCAAAGACGGCGAAGAGTGGCAACCAAGGAAAAAGAACAAGGCACAACAAGACATCAGA
>NC_134876.1:53114937-53144937 GCF_041734735.1 Babylonia areolata | reverse complement strand
ACTCCCATCTTATCTGGCTAGTTACAGTGTAAACAGAAACAGCTGAATATTCACACGTCAGTTACTGAGCCGACGCTTCGTACGCAGCACGTGTTTACTGTGCTGACGTTCAGTGTTTAGAGTGTAGGCGTGGAGCTGACGTCAGCCTGGCGGTTGGATCAGTTCACGCTGTATTGAACCAGCTGGGAAAAAATTGAAACGACATTCATCAGTATCATATCTCTATTTTTTCTGTAAAAGTCTTAACAATAGCAGCAGGAGAGGAGCTAGACGTCGTTATTTTTGTTACCAATGAAGCAGAACACTTGTCATCATCATCATCATCATTCATCATCATCTTTATGAACACTGTCCTTGATAGACTTTGCTGTTGTTAATATTAGTTGACTGCATGATATAAAAGTGAGAACCCCCCCCCCCCCACAGGAAACCCCCACCCCATCCCAAACTCCTCCCCTCCCCCTCATTCTTTTTTCCCACCCCCACACAAACCAAAACGCATGGAGAGACAGACAGCAATACAAACAGACGGCGTTATTGAGCGGCTTTTATCCCGCGGAGACAGGAAGACAAATATCCGCTGACAACAACACAGCTATATTTCATCTAACGCGTTATGCCGACATCGTCGGTTCCTCCCCCATATCCGAGTTTTCGCAATGCACTGAATGCTTTTCTTTTTCTTATCATTTCTCAGCGACAGTACAGTCTTGGCTTAGTGAAAGGTGAACGGCAAAGGATTGAATAAGGCGTCGACAGGAAAGCCAGTTTTGTTTCGCAATTTGTCGTACTTGGAGGAGGTGGTTTCCATTGTCGTGAAGGTGGAGGCATTTTCTGCATGACATGTCATTGTGTTGTCTCCAGGCTACGTGAGAGACAGATGAGCGCGGGGTGGGGGGTGGAGGTGTGGAGATGGAGAACGAGAGAGAGAGAGAGAGAGAGAGAGAGAGAGAGAGAGTTACAAACGACAATGACAAATATTTCTTTGATGGTAAATGGATAAACTGAAAGCTTCTGTTCACTGTACCCTCACAATAAAAGCTACAAAAAAAAAAAAAAAAAAATCATCACATAACATATGTATGACATGGAAATTCAACGCAAAACATCAGACATAATGCCTTACACTATGCTCACTGTCCTGTAAGTGGCCATAAGAGTAAGACAGAGAGAGAGAGAGAGACAGAGACAGAGACAGAGACAGAGAAAGACAGAGTGAGACACTGACACTGACACTAGTTTATTGAATAGGCCACAGCCCCTTTTAATGGGGGTTCACAGTCGACAGATATTTTTCTATTTACACGAGAAAAAAAATCAAAACAACATACATGAGTAATTAGCAAATTCATGGAGAGAATTATTTCCATGATATGCAGATTAATCGGTTTGTTTAATACACTGCTTCACCTTTGTATATTTTTGTCTGCATTGGTTTGCATTCTGTAAATACATAGATCTTAAAACTTCACACTTTGGACACCAAAACATAAGGTGAATTCCTGTTTCAAGTGAATTACAACAAAATGAACAATTCCAGCTTTCTTGATTCCTTGAAAAACGGTATCTGCGAACATTATTTTGTAATACTCCCATCCTAAACTGAGCGAGGGTGTTACGATATGTGTTCATCCATAAAACATCCACATATTTATCTCTTCCAAAATAAGTCTTGTATTGTTTATATACCGAGTATCTTATACTGTTTTCTAAGTGGTCATGCCAACGATAACAAAATGAGTTATAGTCTTTTTCTTAGTTCTTTGAAAAATAGTCTTTCAATTCTACACCCAAATAACCACACTTGCTCAAATCCATTTTAACACAGAACATTTTGAATTTTGGTTGCCCAAGTGACAGTACCATATTCATGCATTTCTAATATTTTATAAGGTCTCTTTGAAAATAATTGTTCAGGCTGCTTCAGTAATCGAAACCAATATCTTATACATTTAATGACTGAATTAATCCATAATCGATACCTGCCCAGTGCCCCGTATACCATATCGTTAGGAGTCTTATCTGTGACATGCAGCAGACGTTTGCAAGCACAGAGCTGAATCCTTTCTGCCTGTTTCTACCTATCGAATCCCCAAATTTCTGCTCCGTACAACAAAACTGTGACAACCTGCGTGTCAAACAGTTTAAAACATACACCAGCTTCTAAGAATTACTATTGTACTTCTCTTTGCTCTGACTGTAAGATCTTCCATGCTGTCGTCCAACTGTCTCGTGTTGAAAAGGGTAGCCCAAAGTATTTGTATGACTTTACTTCCTGTTTTTTACCATCTAAATACCATTTGCCCCTTGGTCCTAGAAACCCACCCTTCCTAAATACTAACACCTAAGATTAATTTTGTCCATATTTGCAGTTAATCCCAATCTATGTGCAAATTCTTCAAGAGAGAGACAGAGTGAGACAGAGACAGACAGACAGGCAGAGTGAAACAAGAGCCACAGAGAAAACCAACTGATGAGATATTTTCATGATGGAAGGAATTTAACACACAGAAAAAGCGCCAACGGTTTTTCCTTTTGCTTCATCTTGCCCTCAGTCAAGTGGAAAACGAAAATCAATATTGGCTGTACAAAACAACCAGCACAAAATGCTCATGCAAGTGAAATAATGTGTGGGGGACAGAGCGGCGGCAGAGAGAGAGAGAAGAGAGAGAGAGAGAGACAGAGACAGAGACAGAGCCACACACACAGAGAAGCATGCCTAATTTTAAAGCAAAATCAGGACAGTGAGAAATTCCACTTGACAACGCGTGACACAGTGCTCACTGTCCCGTGATTGACCACAAAAAGCCGTGTCTCTCTCAGGCAGAGAGAGAGAGAGAGAGAGGAGAGAGAGCCGACCATGAAGATTTATTATGCAGAATATGCCTTTCTTTGAATATCCCTCATTTACACAGAGGACAAACGGGAACAACTCTCTGTCACTCGACATCCGACACACCGAACGAATGAACTCCTTGACAAATCCAATAAATCTGGTGTTCTCCAAATTAATGGAGAGAGTTGGCTGGGTAGAGGCGAACGACAGCTGCCATTTGACGCTCATTTAATCAGATTTCATGCACATACACGTACACACTCAGACATGTAACATTTTACGTGTATGACCGTTTTCTATATTTAACCCGTCTTGTAGACAGCCATTCTCCGTTTTCGGGGTCGTGCATGCTGGGTATATTCTTGTTTCCATGACCCACCGAAAGCTGACATGGACTACAAGATCTTAAATGTGCGTATTTGATCTTTTGCGTGCGCATACTCACGAAGGTTCAGGCACAAGCACGTCTGTGCATATGTTGACCTGGGAAATCTCCACCTTTTATCCACCAGGCGCCGTTTCCGAGATTCGAACCCGGGACCCTCAGATTGAAAGTCCAACGCTTTAATTACTCGGCTATTGCGCATTAAGTGTGTTCAATTTTTCTTGAGTTACCAACTCCATAGTTCAGTTATTGCAAAGAAGCGGCTTGCTAAACCTGCGCTGGTTTTGTCTTATAACTGTGAAAATGAGAGCAGGGGCTTTGATCGGAAGACTATAACCATGCATCCGTTGACAGCAAGGTGGCAGAATGATTAAGACGCTCCTCTGCCGATACAATGTCCGTGAGGGTCTGGGTTCGAATCCCGCTCTTGCTCTTTCTCCTAAATGTGACAGGAAAAAACACAACTGAGCGTCTAGTCATTCGGATGAGACGATAAACCGAAGTCCCTTTGCAGCACGCTCTCGGTGCAATGAAAAAGAACCCATGGCAGCAAGAGTGTTGTCCTGTGGCAAAATTCTGTAAAAGAAATCCACTCTGATAGGTACAAAATATATAAGCATGCACTCAAGGCCTGACAAGCGCGTTGTGTTATGCTGCTTAGCAGATTTGATGTTGCGCACATGGATTTGTCGAACGCAGTGACGCCTGCTTGAGAAACTGAAACTGAGAGCATCCGGCCAGCAAGGGTTGTGTCTCTCAGGCTCGCTTAACAGCACAAAACACAGCAAAAAGTATGTGCTAAGCAATGAAAAAACAAAACACATCTTTGTTGTGCCATCAGCACCATCTTCACCCCCACCGTTCATACCCAACAACAGTGATTGAACTGTGACTGTCAGAAAGGACACGGCTCGACGTGCCACACATAGGTTTGTTTATCTCACAGAGGCCAGACTGGTTTTTTTATGCCTTGGCCATGCATCGTTTTTACGCCTGAACGATAACAATCTGATTCGTAACCACAACAACCGCAATATGTGGACGGTTGAGTCTCTTCTCTTAAGAAGACTAGTCTTCCCTTCCCGCACTCGTGTTCCAAAGCCCCCAACGCAGTAAATACCGTGCAACAAGCCAGAGGGACATTAATTGGAAACGAAATCAATAGGGCAGGAAGAGCTCCCTTCACACCCGATACAGTCAGACCCTTGGCCCAGGAGAAATTCCAGCCAGCTTTGAGTTGGGCCATTGATCATCGCTGTGGGGTCTGTGTTAACGTCAAACAAACATGCAGGGAAAAAACTTCGGGCATCTCCTAGGCTTTCCCTTACTGAAGGCACTACAGGGTTGTGTGCTTTGGTTTTTACTTACCCCCACCCCACCTCCTCGCGACCCCCACAAAAAAGCGACCATTGACCAGATCAAAATGTCTGCGAGGAATGAGTTCATTCTCTAAACTGCCAGCTTCAATCTGATGACTTTGTCAGAGCCGTTGATGATGACTGCTGTTGGGACAGGAACGCCCCGATTCTCAGTTGTCCCGAAGGACACTGATGAGAACGGATTCGGATTCAGATGATTTATTCAAAAAAGGCCATGGCCCCTCATGAAGAGGTGGTGTGTAAACGTAGTTGAAAAAAAAGGATTACAAAAAATACATTTTGTGATACAACAGAACAGAAATAACAGAACAAATTATGATTAGGGACAACTTAATGACCGAAATTTAAAAGCTCTGTATAAATAAGTTGCAAACCTCCTTCTTCTTGACGTGACGTCATTAGCAATACTACTTTAAACAAAGAAGACTGGCGATAGTATTTCTGGGGTATTAGATTGTACCTAAGGTCACTTAACTTTTGACAACAAAACATAAAGTGTAATTCGTTTTCTTCTGAGTTTTTGCATAATGGACAGAGAAGGAGAGGAAGTGATGTAAACGGAAATCAACGTAAAAGTAGAGATCCGCTTAGAGTGAAGATATGACCTCTTCTTCATTTCTCGCGTTGCTGTACAAAATGGAGAGTGTGGTAACACGCCAACTGTTGTAAAAACATTGCAGACGTGCTGGTCAAAGAAACGAAACACATTCCACACCAAAAGATGCCCAGGTCGTCTTCAAAACATGCCTCAAGCAGATCCTGCTCCGCAGTGGATGGCGACTGACCAATGAAAACGTCTGAAAAAAACAACCCACGAGTAAGAAACCTCAGTCCACATGAAGACCGATCATGGCGGTGGGCTGAAAATGTCTTGCGGAGATAGTCAGACAATGTCACCGGACTGCATAGTAACATCCATGTGAAGAGAAATATAGGAGGCCTTGGTGACGAAGTCTCATGAAGGATGTGAAACCATTTGGTCTGACCTGAGAGTTTGCAGAGAAGACCCCCTCTGCCCTCTCCACGTCGTCGTAAGTGGGCATAGAATCGGCGGCCCACAAGGAACACAACAGTACGGAGAAGAAGAAAAAAAGTACGTATGTATACATTACATAAAACTGTTCCATCTTAAAGGCTAATAGCTGTTATTAGCTTCTCTGTTTCTGACAGTCCCTTCATCTCTGGCCATTTCCCTGTATCCATTCCTGACAGAAGCATTGTGCTCAGCACAGACAGACCAGACATGGAAGTAGTTGTGGAGGTAATAGCCAGGACAGGGTAATAGCTAGCCAGGACAGGGTAATAGCTAGCCAGGACAGGGTAATAGCTAGCCAAGCCAGGACAGGGTAATAGCTAGCCAGGACAGGGTAATAGCTAGCCAGGACAGGGTAATAGCTAGCCAAGCCAGGACAGGGTAATAGCTAGCCAGGACAGGGTAATAGCTAGCCAGGACAGGGTAATAGCTAGCCAGGACAGGGTAATAGCTAGCCAAGCCAGGACAGGGTAATAGCTAGCCAGGACAGGGTAATAGCTAATAGCTAGCCAGGACAGGGTAATAGCTAGCCAGGACAGGGTAATAGCCAGGACAGGGTAATAGCCAGGATAGGGTAATAGCTAGCCAGGGCAGGGTAATAGCCAGGACAGAGTAATAGCCAGGATAGGGTAATAGCTAGCCAGGACAGGGTAATAGCTAGCCAGGACAGGGTAATAGCCAGGACAGGGTAATAGCCAGGATAGGGTAATAGCTAGCCAGGACAGGGTAATAGCTGGCCAGGACAGGGTAATAGCTAGCCAGGACAGGGTAATAGCCAGGACAGGGTAATAGCTAGCCAGGACAGGGTAATAGCCAGGACAGGGTAATAGCTAGCCAGGACAGGGTAATAACCAGGACAGAGTAATAGCCAGGAGAAGGTAATAGTCAGGACAAGGTAATAGTCAGGACAGGTAACAGCCAGGACAGCGCTTTCCTTTACGTCCAGACAATGAAAGAGGAAACGATTACTGCCGGAAAACCCCCACAGCATTATACTCAGCTTGCCCGGAATGTTGAAGGCGCCGCCTGCAGATTCTTACAAAAACCCACATTTGTGTCAAGAAGTGAGTCACAAAACTGCGTCGGGAAATGATTTTTCCGTCTCCGAAACTTTCTGGGTGCGGGGTCGATGGGTGTGGTATGGATTCAAAGTCTTCATTCAGCATGTCTTTAGTTAGTTTTAGCCCACATACGACTGTGTCAAGGTCGAACAATAAAGACAAGCTTCCCCCTTTGTCAAACGGCATCTGTCAACCCGTTAAAATTGATGGCATATCATAGCGTGAATTGAAAACGGCGAACAAGAAGATGGCGACCTCTGGATTCTAGAACTGAGTGAATTCATGCAGAATGTCAAGAAGAGATGTTTTGAGAAAGTATTTTGGTGTGTGGCCTTTGCTGCTTTCCTACGTCAACGCAGTGACCAAATTGTGAGCTGCATGAGAATTTCTGTTACGTTTGTTGAATTAGTTTGATTAAAAAAAGAAGAAAAAACAAAAAAAAAAGAAAGTCGTATCTTTTCCGTTGTGCTGTTCTAGAATACAGTGTGCTGAGATCATCCGTTGACGAGAGTCCTACTCTCCACCTCCTGTCAAGGTCGAGATTTACCAGCTGATTCACTGAGTGAAGTTAGTGGTCCCATGGATCGCATAAAAAAACTTTTATCTATCTATCTATCTATCTATCTATCTATCTATATAAATAAATGAATTCCATCCAAATTAGAATCAGAAAAAAAATAATTGTGGTGAATCAAAATCATTAAACTTCGAGCGAGATTTCGGTTTTGAACCTCGGCAGTAATTAACTTTGGTTAGGGTAGAGACAACCTTTGTTGTTTCCCCTTGCGTCGAAGGGGAACAATTGTGAAGTAAAACGAAGGCAAACAAAACTGGTTGGTTTGTAGCGCTCCCCAAGTAAATTCTTTTCTCTTCTTTTTCGAAGGAAAACAATAAGTATGTGACAAAGGCAGAAATTTCTTCTTCTCTCTTTTTTTTCAAAAGCAAAAAAACCCACAAAAATTGTCATGAAACGAATAAAGATCTTGTTTGTAATAACAAAGCTGATTGACAATGTTCATCTAAATTATTCAGTGTTCAACAGATATCTTTATATGATTATATGGCACAATGGACACAATAAAATGAAATAACTTTCATCGTCTGATCGTCTGAGAGAGATAGATAGAAAGAGAGAGAGAGAGAGAGAGAGAGAGAGACACTTTGACACTTTGACTCTTTACTGTCATTAGCTTAACAGCCCATGTGACAGGGGGGTGCAGGGGAAGTTACAGTGTCGTTTTATCCAATCATTTGAAAAAGTAAAACAAAACAGAACAAAAACAAAAACTAGCGCACGTAATGTTACAAAGGTTATATCAATAAACAACAGCCAACAAAATTGCACACACACAAAAAAAATAACAACATCATCATCATTAGATTGACCATCCAAATACTAATTCTATCTGCTTCTAATTTTAACCCTCAAAGAAATCATTTTGGAAACCATTAATGTTTGTATATATTATGAATTAACGGGCATTTTGATCATTTATTTTCTTTTTCCGTGTATCTACTGCCTCTGAGACGTATTTTGCAAGTGAGAGGATAATATTTTCGTCATTTGATGTTAAGACACTGACCAGGTCTTTCCTCTTTGCTGCAGCTGTTTTAAAGAGTGTACAGTTTTCCCGAACCTCCTCGTATCCTTTGCAACTGAACATGAAATGTATCTCATCTTCTTTATTCTCGCCACACAATGGACAAGGAGATGTTAATCCACCTGTCTCAAACCATCTTTTATTAGCATTCAGCCCGACTGTTCTCAATCTAAATCTAGCAAGATTGACTCTGTGCCACCTGTTTGTTATGACTGAAATATATCTTTCTGTCTGAAATGCTGTCTTGAAGGAAAAGAACCAGCTATATTTATCATTACTTTCCATTTCTCCATGCCAATTTTGTTTATAGCATGCTATCAATCTATCTTTAAATTCTGAGATAAACACATTTTCGTAACCCACTCCTTGACACATCCAAACAAGTCCAAATCCATGTTCAGTTAGAGTTTTTTTGATTTGATAAACCCAGTTTTGTTTGCCTCTCTCTTCTTGCAGTAACATCATCTCATACGCTTGCTTACACAATCTGGAAGCCGGTAGCCTTGTCAACTTAATCCAATACTTTACACATTTTACGAAAGTCTTAACATACAGTGGGTATCTGCCGGTTTCCCCATATAGTGCTGTGTTTGATGAGTGTAGTGGAACGCCGAGAAAACGTTTAATAGCAAATGTGTGCACCCTTTCGAGTTGACTATTAATCAAAAGTCCCCAAATTTCTGCTGCATACGTCAAAACCGGTTCAACCTGTGTGTCAAACAATTTCCAGAAAAGGCTCATATCAATGGAATGTAGCTTCCGAAAAGATTTAATAATTTCTATTACCCCTTTTTTCCCTTTTTTGCTTGTTTCAGCCCAAGCAGACGACAGACTCAATTTCGTGGTAAATAACATCCCCAGATACTTATAGGAATTCGTCACTATTAACTCTTTATCACCATAAAACCATTTTTCATGTGCTGAAAGGTGGCCCCCATTTCGAAAAACTATAACATTAGTTTTTTCAAGATTTACAGTTAGCCGCAATCTGTCTGCCTCTTGCTTTAAAACAGTTAGTTGATTCTGCAATCCAATGGCCGTATCAGACAAAAGCACAATATCATCTGCAAATAACATCAAAAACAATTCTACTGCTCCTGGAATCATCTGAATTCCATGTCTACCCTTTTTTGATATTTCAACAGCAAGTTCATTAATGAAAAACGAAAACAACAAGGGACTTAGCAGACAACCCTGTTTAACACCATATGGACATTCGAAAAAATCAGAATAATTACATTTATCACGTACACACACAAGGACAGAATCATATATACTCTTAACGGCCGTATAAAGCTTGCCATGTACACCAGTTTTTCTCAAAATATCCCACAAAATATTACGATTTACAGAGTCGAACGCTTTTCTGAAATCCACAAATGCTACATATAATTTAGAATTTCGTAAGAGATAATTTTGTACCAAAGAATACAGTGTGAATATGTGATCTATCGTGCTATAACCAGCTCTAAAACCCGCCTGCTGCTCAATGTTTTTCTCTTCTGTTTCTGCCCACTTCGTAAGTCTTTTATTCAAAATATGAGTATAAACTTTGCTGATTACACTTGTCAATGCTACTCCCCTGTAGTTATCCGGATCATTCGTGTTGCCTTTTTTATGTATGGGGATAATAATGGATTTCGACCAATCATAAGGAAATGTCCCATCTTCAAACAATTTATTGAATAAAGAAACTAAGAATTCTATGACAGAGTTATTTGCATTTTTTAACATTTCACTTACAATGAAGTCTGGACCAGAACTTTTACCAGCTTTTAAATTCTTTATACTATTAATAACTTCCTGCTTAGTTATTGGGTCATCGAATAAAGGTTGCTCTCCCCTGTTCTCTTCGTCTTCAAACAAAATTTCTTCTTGTTCAAAACTATCCCCAGCTGCGTTAAAAACATTAAAAAAGTGATTATACCACTGCTGAGTGCTGATATCATTATAGATCACTGCTTTCTTATTAACCGATCTTATAATTGACCAAAACATCTTTGGGTCATGAACATTATTTTTTAGTCTTTTTAATCTTTCTTGTTCAAACGCTCGTTTTTTGTCTCTCTTTAGATCAACATACACTTTTCTTTCTTTCGTATAGTCTTCTTTCTTCTGCTTCCTATCACTTTCCGTCTTACATCTTTGAAATCTCTTAAGTAATCTCTTAACCTGTTTTTTCTTCTGTTTACATTCTATATCAAACCAATCATTAAACTCTTTCTTTCCTTTTCCACACACTCTCACCATGCACGCAGCAGCTCCGCACAAAGCATTAGTAAACAAATTAACTCCCCTGTCCACATTCAAACATAACATGCGGTGAGCTTCACATATACTTTCTCTAAATTCATTACTGTCCAGCTCATCTTTAAACAGCTGAACCTTTTCTTCATTCCACACAATTTTGTTTTCACCAGCACATTCTGTCTTTGGTTCCTGGTCTTCTACAACACACTGATCATTCTCATATTTCAGTACAACAGGCAAGTGCCAGGAAAACAAACAATCATCAATCTGCAAATCACAACGCTTACATAAATTTTCTGAAACAAGAAAGTAGTCGATGACACTATTTCCATGTGGTGACACAAAAGTAAAATCCCCACTGGTGTCATTATTACAAGATCCATTTATAATCAACAAATCAAACATCAAAGCAAGAGAGAGAGAGAGAGAGAGAGAGAGAGAGAGTAAAATTGTGCTTCCTTAAATTTCCAGAAGAAATTTACTTTATAAAGATAGTTATAAAATATCTAAGAAGTTTTTGCATGCGCTTGGAAAAATCATTCACGGATATTTGCTAAATAAAACACACATCACGCAGGCTCGCAAGCACAGACACCCACGCGCACACGCGCCCACACAAATCCCCACTCACCCACAGACGTGTATAAAAATACTTGAAATTTCAACAAACCAACGAAATACATGGATCTCACTGGGAATAGAATAAATAAATTTAAAAAAAAAAAAAAAAAAAGGGGGGGGGGGGGGGGGGCTCTAACGCTAACACATGAAATGTGATTTTACGTTCATTATACCGAATTTCCTCCCTCCCCCTTCCCCGCCCCCTCCCCCCCCACCATTGTCCCCCCCCCAAAAAAAAGGGGAAAAAAAAGAATAAAACAAACCCCCGCTGCTGTCAGGGCTGCCGCCAAGGCCGTGGAAGCAGCCACAAAAGCCATGCCACAGAATGGCTCTTGACAAAAGAATGAGAATACATTGAAGGCCGCAATATGTCGTTAGGGAGCCCCTTCGTTTTGCATTCATTGCGATTTTATTTGCTCCGGCAAGCTGATCACAGCGTAAAACCCAATCAGGCTTCCGCGTCTCCACCCCCTCTCTCATGAAAGCTCTTCGTTCCCATTCGCTGCGCTCCCTAGCGAGTAATATCTCTTCCTTCATTTTCGGGATGCGATATACGAATGGCTAAATTTAGAAATTGCCGTTGACGAGGGGATGTAGCCACGTTTTCTGCTGCTCATTCCGCCTCCGATTGTGGCGCGGTGGCTGAGTGGGTAGAACGTCAGACTGAGAAGCGAGGGAACTATATGCTCGATTCAAGCATGTTTCGTGATTTTCTTCCCCCCCCTCCCCCCCTCCCCCCCCTCTATTCTTATTTGAGTGGTGGTCTGGTTGCTTGTCGTTCAGATGAGACAATAAACCTTGATGCGAACGCCTAAGTCATGTTCAACAACCAGTAAGAGAGCTGCCAAAGGCAGAATTCTGTACAATGATGAATCCACCAAGATGAGATAGTAAAAAAAAAAAACCCAACCAAACAAACAAAAAAACCCTGTGTAAGCAGACAGAAAAAAATGAAACCCCATATGTAGCGCTGCCCTGTGTACTCCCCGAAGAAAACAAACATAGGAAAATTCACACAACGAATTCGTTTGCGACACGACAGTAATGTAAAGATTACAGTACACTCCTTGACAGGCGCGATAATCCAATTGTCAGAACGTGCATGTCAGTGGCCGTCCCTGGTTTGTGAAGTTGGTGGATCGAATCTCGACAGAGCCTGGCGAGTTAAGGGAATAGATGTCAAGACCTACTCGTGCCTTTATCCCTTTTGTGTGTGCGCACGTTGAGAAAATCAAACACGTTCAATATTCTGCACCATATGTCAGCAGTTGGATAGAAGTTCATATATAGAAAGAACTTACGTGTAGAAACGACAGCAAAAGAAGAAGAGGAAGAAGAAAAAGAGGAGGAATTCCATCTGCAGTAAGTGTGACAATAGGTTCTAGACTAGAACTAAATTATGTGTATACAAGTAAAAGAACCCCCACAAAAAAACAAAACAAACCCAAACAATCAAACAAACAAACAACAGCAACAACAAAAAAACAACAACAAAAAACAACAACGAAACAAAAACAAACAAACAACAACAACAACAAAAGAAAAGAAAAAAACGACCCCACCCTCACACGTACACTGGCATTCTAAACGGATTTCCCCAAACCCAACCCTCACCATCCACTTTTCCTTTCTGAAGACTTCAAAAAGTCGAACCCATTTGCAGTAAACAGACTTGGGACAAATTTCTCTGCTTGTACAGTTGTAATTCCTAACCAGGCTCTTCTTTACCACTCACTAAACACTCCTCGCATTGTGTCAGCACGCTTAAGAAGAAGAAATCTTCGATTTAAGTAACTACTTGTCTTCACCCAGACGTGCCCAGTCCCCGCCCACAGTGCTTGTTTGGGGTCTGTCGCTTGTCTGGCCTTGGGTCGTCCACTCCTCTGATGCCAGCCACAGACAGACTGAGTGCTTACCCAACAGCAGATGGCTGGATGAGAGAGGGAAGAGAGGCGGAGGGGTGATAGTGGTAATTTGTATATATTTGTATTTTTATCACAACAGATTTCTCTGTGTGAAATTCGGGCTGCTCTCCCCAGGGAGAGCGCGTTGCTACACTACATCGCCACCCATTTTTTTGTTTTTGTATTTTTTTCCTGTGTGCATTTTTTTTGTTGTTTTTCCTATCGAAGTGGATTTTTCTTAAGAATTTTACCAGGAACAAATCTTTTGTTGCCGTGGGTTTTTTTACGTGCGCTAAGTGCATGCTGCACATAGGACCTCGGTTTATCGTCTCATCCGAACGATTAGCGCCCAGACCACCACTCAAGGTCTTGTGGACGAGGAGAAAATATCGGCGGCTGAGGCGTGATTCGAACCAACGCGCTCAGATTGTCTCGCTTCCTAGGCGCTACCTCTAGGCCATCACTCCACAAGAGTGATGTCAATAAAAACAACAACAAAAAAACAAAAAAAAAAAAAACAACAAAAAAAAAACCCAACCAAACCAACCCCCCCACCCCCCCACCCCCAAAAAAAGCAACAAAAAACAAAATAAAAGACAAACAAATAAACAACAATCCCCCACCGCACCCCCCCGCACGGTTTTCGTCTCCGAATGATGGTGACAGTGAACGTGTGGTTCGTCCGTCGGGATCAACAAGGACCATCTAGTCATCCTAGGGGTGGGTGGGTTAGGCTCTGTGGGTGCGCAGATGACTGGTCAGGCCAATCCCCGCCCGGAAGGTTCTGACGCAGTGTGGACAGGGGATGGTGGCGGCTGTCGGGGACTTGCTGGCACTGCTTTTCCTGGCCTGTCTGCGTTGCTCTGCTGCAGCGATTCTTTGTGGACAGCTGAACGCCACTTTGGTCTGTCCATTGCATTCAGCTCTCATGCGTCGTGGCTGATGTTTAAGGCCTTCAGTGAAGCTTTCAGAGTGTCTTTGAAGCGACAGTGAACGTACTGGGGGTGTGAAAGGACAGGGAGGAAGCAAGGAAGGAAACAGCTATTTTTGTCAATTTTTGTTCCGCGTTTGAAGTCCAGAACAAGTTACCGAGGGAAGAACAAAGGAAATAGTTTTATATTTGTTGTGAAAATAAGGGGGGGTGGGGGGTGGGGGGTGGAATCTTCCAAATAAATTTATATTTGTTGTTAGAAAAAGGAAATCCCTTTATTGTTTATGCTTTCCTGTATCAAAGACAGATTTATGCTTTCCTGTATCAAAGAC
The DNA here is from genome assembly GCF_041734735.1 of Babylonia areolata. NCBI lineage: Eukaryota > Metazoa > Mollusca > Gastropoda > Neogastropoda > Buccinidae > Babylonia > Babylonia areolata. Next base: position 53,130,604 of record NC_134876.1, on the reverse strand, counting down.
AGATTTTTGTTTTTGTTTTTGACTATATCTAGTTAAAAACAAACAAACAAAAACAAAAAAACAAAAACAAAAAAAGTTTAATTAAGTCAGCAGGAAATCCTCAAATACAAAAGAACTGCTCTTCATTATGAATCATCCGAAGCCATTGACTGAAAAGAAGAACAAGAACAAGAAGAACAAGAAGAAAACAAAACAAAACAACAACAACAATAACACCAACAAAGAACACACACACACACACACACACACACACACACACACACACACACACACACACAACACACAAAAAACACGAGACAGAGAGTACAGGATGTATAGAAATAAAATGACCACGGCTAAAAGTACAGTGGGGTGGACTGTGTGGACTTGGTCACACTGGTAAGGATGAACACTGATGGCTAGTATCGAGGGAGCACACTGAGGCCTGAATGCAGAGACTGCAGTTCTGAGATCAGATCCGGCTGGGCATAAACTGTTTTGGATCTATATGGCCGCCACCCCTCCTCCACACACACACACACACACGTACACCACAGGATCTCTTCGTGTTTTGCCAAAGAAACCCTCAAACGGGGCATTGTTCATATCTCCCTGTCGCTTGAATGGTGATCTACGAACGACTCTTTCGGAGAAACTCATAAAACCAAGATCCCGTGTGCTGTATAGTATGTGTGGATATAAAAGAAGAAAAAAAAAGAAAGAAAAATCCATCTTAATCGACAAACACGTCCATCCAGATGAACTTTGGAACAAAAATAAACACAAGAAGAAGAAGAAGGAGGAGACCAGACAAGACACGACTTTGTCAACAGGGCATCAAATATTCAGACACATGTCTTTTTCAGTCTAACATCCTCCCGTAACAGGGGCCGGCACAAAAAGAAGCAATTACCGATAAAAGTACACAAAAGACAACAAAACGGAATTGTCCACAGATGCACCAGTGCAGCTGGTTCTTTCTGACTCAGCCCACCCTTTCTCCTCCTTCTGTATCTCCCTCTTCGTCCCGCTTCGTTCAAGACAGTATATATAAAAAAATAATGCGTTAGGGTGAACGAAGGGAAAATCTACCGTATAAAAAAAATCTATTTATAAACATCAGCAGCAAAAGCAGCAAGGAAAGAAGAAGAAGAAGAAGAAGAAGAAGAAGAAGAAGAAGAAGAAGAAGAAGAAGAAGAAGAAGAAGAAGAAGAAGAAGAAGAAGAAGAAGAAGAAGAAGAAGAAGAAGAAGAAGAAGAAGCAGCAGCAGCAGCAGCAGCAGCAGCAGCAGCAGCAGCAGCAGCAGCAGCAGCAGCAGCAGCAGAAGAAGAAGAAGAAGAAGAAGAAGAAGAAGAAGAAGAAGAAGAAGAAGAAGAAGAAGCAGCAGCAGCAGCAGCAGCAGCAGCAGCAGCAGCAGCAGCAGCAGAAGAAGAAGAAGAAGAAGAAGAAGAAGAAGAAGAAGAAGAAGAAGAAGAAGAAGAAGAAGAAGAAGAAGAAAGAAAGAAAGAAAGAAAGAAAGAAGAAAGATGCAGCGTTGTGGTAACGCGCTTCCCCCGCGGACAATAGTCTGAACTTCACAATGGCAGAACAAGATTTTTCCTTTCATCTTCCCTGGTGTGTGCGTGAATGCAGCCAGGACAAAGTGACCTGGAAGACATCTCAAAATGAACTGTGTCACTGAATCTGACACAGTGCCAATACAAAGCAAAACAAAACAAAACAAAACAACAAAAAAAAAAAGAAAAGAAAAGAAAAACAAAGAAAAAAGAGAAAAGAAATATGCACTATCAAAACATTTTGTTCCGAAACTTTCACATGCAGTGTCCGAACACGGTGAAATAAAACATTTGGATATTAGACTTGATAACTGGCAATCATTAGTGCTTTTTTAAAAGGGGGAAAAATCGATGTGTGAAAAGCTGGTTGAACAGATGTTTAAATGTGCAACAGTAGATGTAAAATGTTTTTATTTAGAAAAGAAGTGAAATTACAGTCAGTCACCCAGTCCGCATTGTAATATTAGAAGAAGAAGAAGAAGAACGAGGAGGAGGAGGAGGAGGAAGACGAAGAAGGAGGGGGAGGAGGAGGACGAGGAGGAGGAGGAAGAAGCAGAAGAAGAAGGAGGAGGAGGAAGAAGAAGAAGAAGGAGGAGGAAGAGGAGAAGAAGAAGGAGGAGGAGGAGGAGGAGAAGGAGAAGAGCAGAAGAAGAAAACTCGTGGCCTGGAAGCTCACGTCAAGCAGTTCAAATCGGATAGTATCATGAGGACCTGTCGATGACAGCTGCAGCAGAGAATTACGGTATCAGGACAAAGCATTACTGTCTCTAATTGGGAGAACGGACGGCAGTGATGTGCAAACCATGACCCCCCCCCTCCCCGTCTCGTGCTGGAGCCCCTCCTACCTCCAGCAGGATGCTGAATCTGTGGTTCTGGCACTGTGGTAAAGAAAATGGGTGTCAATGCAAGGTGTGAACAACTGAATGACGTCCGGTGATAATAAACGGCGAGGAAATGCAATACATTCCTGTTGCTAACGACCGTGGTGATTACTCTGTTCCAAAGAGGCCACCCGAAGACCTCGAAGCTGTGAAACCGATGCACAGCACACAGTCATGGACATCTGTAGGAGGCAAAGTAGGCTGCTTTCCCCCGCGTTCCATACATCCCAGCGATGACAGGCATGGTGGTATGCACTCACACACACACACACACACACACACACACACACACACACACACACACACACGTGCAATGACCATGACGGGAGAAGATGTGGGGGGCGGCGGGTAGGGGTGAGAGAAGATCTGGAGCTAATGAGTTTCAGAAGATCATGACATCATTAGAACGTTCTTCCATAGGTGATACACGATGGTTAGTATTGATGACTACTTGTCTCAAAAGGTTTTTTTAAATTTTATTTTTACCATGGACGAAAACAAAGGATAAGCTGAAGCATAATACCATCGCAGGAAAACACACACACACACACACACACACACACACAAACCTACCGCATGTTGACCAAGACAACAGAAATACAGAGATCATTGTTTCCCGACCGAAAAAAACAAGATAAAACTTCAAAGACTCAAAACCAGAAAACACATACAAAACCCCCCAGCGAATTTCGTTCCAACATTGACAAAGAGAAAGAAGCACTTTTCGTTCCACTACAGACAAACAGAAAGGCGGATATTTTCTGTCAGCTGAGTGATACACTCTGGTGGATAGGACTGACCATTCTTTGTGGTTACAGGAAAAAACAACAACAACAACAAACAAACAAAAAATAAAAGAAAGAACCAAACACCCTTCACCCCTAAAGGAAAGAAAGCTATCAAAGAAAGAACCAAGTACCCTTCACCCTAAAGGAAAGAAAGCTATCAAAGAAAGAACCAAACACCCTTCACCCCTAAAGGAAAGAAAGCTATCAAAGAAAGAACCAAGTACCCTTCACCCCTAAAGGAAAGAAAGCTATCAAAGAAAGAACCAACACCCTTCACCCCTAAAAGAAAGAAAGTTATCAAAGAAAGAATCAAACACCCTTCACCCCTAAAGGAAAGAAAGCTATCAAAGAAAGAACCAAACACCCTTCACCCCTAAAGGAAAGAAAGTTATCAAAGAAAGAACCAAACACCCTTCACCCCTAAAGGAAAGAAAGCTATCAAAGAAAGAACCAAACACCCTTCACCCCTAAAGGAAAGAAAGCTATCAAAGAAAGAACCAAACACCCTTCACCCCTAAAGGAAAGAAAGCTATCAAAGAAAGAACCAAACACCTTTCACCCCTAAAGGAAAGAAAGCTATCAAAGAAAGAACCAAACACCCTTCACCCCTAAAGGAAAGAAAGCTATCAAAGAAAGAATCAAACACCCTTCACCCCTAAAGGAAAGAAAGCTATCAAAGAAAGAACCAAACACCCTTCACCCCTAAAGGAAAGAAAGCTATCAAAGAAAGAACCAAACACCCTTCACCCCTAAAGGAAAGAAAGTTATCAAAGAAAGAACCAAACACCCTTCACCCCTAAAGGAAAGAAAGCTATCAAAGAAAGAACCAAACACCCTTCACCCCTAAAGGAAAGAAAGCTATCAAAGAAAGAACCAAACACCCTTCACCCCTAAAGGAAAGAAAGGCTATCAAAGAAAGAACCAAACACCCTTCACCCCTAAAGGAAAGAAAGCTATCAAAGAAAGAACCAAACACCCTTCACCCCTAAAGGAAAGAAAGCTATCAAAGAAAGAACCAAACACCCTTCACCCCTAAAGGAAAGAAAGCTATCAAAATAGTTTTTGAAAAGACAGAGAAGACATGAAACAGTCATCAGACCAGTCGTGTGACAGATCAGCCGACGTACTGACATGACAAGGGACAGTTGGTAAACAACCGGACGAAACCAATAAACAGATTGGTAGACTGTAGTGATTCTAACAACGGACAGACTGTAGTGACCTAACAACGGACAGTTAGGACATAACCAATAAACAGATTGGTAGACTGTACTGACCTAACAACGGACAGTTAGTACACAACCAATAAACAGATTGGTAGACTGTACTGACCTAACAACGGACAGTTAGGACACAACCAATAAATAGATTGGTAGACTGTAGTGACCTAACAACGGACAGTTAGTAAACGACCAATAAACAGATTGGTAGACTGTACTGAACCAACATTGGACAGTTAGTACACAACCAATGAACAGATTGGTACTGTAGTGACCTAACAACAGACAGTAAACGACCAATAAACAGATTGGTAGACTGTAGTGACCTAACAACAGACAGTAAACGACCAATAAACAGATTGGTAGACTGTAGTGACCTAACAACGGACAGTTAGTACACAACCAATAAACAGATTGGTACACTGTACTGACATGAAAACGGACAGTTAGTACACAACCAATAAACTGACTGGTACACTGTACTGACATGACAACGGACAGTTAGTACACAACCAATAAACAGATTGGTACACTGTACTGACATGACAACGGACAGTTAGTACACAACCAATAAACAGATTGGTACACTGTACTGACATGACAACGGACAGTTAGTACACAACCAATAAACAGATTGGTACACTGTACTGACCTAACAACGGACAGTTATTAGAAAACAACCGGACACAACCCATAAACAGATTGGTATAGTTACAGACACGGGAAGAAAACTAATAATAGTTACCGGCCGAGTGACAAGGCCATTTGGTGGCTGGACAAAAAAAAGACAGACATCTCAGGCACCGTGGTACCAGGAAAACCAATTTCCCGAATTAGCAGGCTAAAGAGAACAAAGGAAGCCGTGTCATTGTTGTCATCACCGCAAAAAGGCCACGCAATATCTGGAAAATGTTAATCCTCTGAGAGCGGAAGTCGACGACAGGTCGTGATGTCGTTGGGATTAGAACCGCTAGTCATCTCAATAACTGCTTGAAAGCTGAGAGCACAGAGAGAGAGAGAGAGAGAGAGAGAGAGAGAGAGAGAGAGAGAGACAGAGACAGACAGACAGAGATACACATACACACTCGGACAGAGACAGAGACAGAGACAGAGAGACAGAGGCAGAAGAGAAGAGAAATGCGTTCGCGTGATGCATATTTCATTTATTTTCTTGCTGCAGCCGATCAGTTTTTTTCTTTCTCGAAAAGGCTGCCAACTGTGTTTTGTCTGATATGACCCGCTGAGTATTTACGATGGTTGTCAACAAAATACCTGTCGGACTCTGTGTCTGTTCATCATGGGTATATGACATGACAACAAGAATTATCGGAGAACTACATTGTGAAATCGTGCATCCAAAATTGTGGCCGGATATTGGACAATAAAGTTTGCTGATTGTGGCCACAGCCGAAGTTAGCCAAGTGTAGAAGACTGTATCTGGCGAATATCATGACTCTCCTTTTGATCCGATTTAGTTGTGGTTTTTTTTTCTGGCTTTATAAGTCAAGGGCGGGTGCAGAGGGCGTGTGTGGACTGTATGTGGATGCTGGGAGGGATTTTGCGGCCTTCACAACTGCAGCCACCCTCATGAATATTTTTTTTTTTTCCGAGCGATTGCTGGATTTCGGAAATTATTTCGAATTGTTGTATTATTGTATTACTAATTCTTGTCAAAACAGAAATTCAGGCTGCTCTCCCGAGGGAAAGCGCGTCGCTACACTGAGAGCACCCCCGCCCCCTTTTTAATCCTATCGAAGTGGATTTTTCTACAGAATTTTGCCAGGGATAATCCTTTTGTTGCCATGGGTTCTTTTACGTGCGCTAAGTGCATGCTGTACACGGGACCTCGGTTTATCGTCTCATCCGAATGACTAGCGTTCCGTCCTATCTACCACTGCATGAAAACATTATTTTGATTGAAAGATGATCCTTGTGATCACAGCCGATGAAAAACAACAGTCAGAAACAAGAACAAGAACAACAAATCCTTATACAATGTCCAAGACTGGACGGATGTTTAATGCTAAGACCGGGGGATTTTTCACTAACATTTGTATTTGTATTTATCTTTTTTTTTGTCACAACAGATTTCTGTGTGTGAATCCGGCTGCTCTCCCCAGGGAGAGCGAGTCGCTACACTGAGAGCGTCGCACATTTTTTTTTCCTGCGTGCAGTTTTATTTGTTTTTCCTACTCGAAGTGGATTTTTCTACAGAATTTTGCCAGAGACAATCCTTTTGTTGCCGTGGGTTCATTTACGTGCGTTTAGTTTATGCTGCACACGGGACCTCGGTTTATCGTCTCATCCGAATGACTAGCGTCCAGACCACCACTCAAGGTCTAGTGGAGGGGGAGGAAATACTGGCGACTGCCGGTGTGATTCGAACCAGTGGGCTCAGATTCTCTCGCTTCCTAGTCGGACGCGTTACCTCTAGGCCATCACTCCACTCTTTTCGTTTCTATATCGCCAGGTATATTCCCAGATACTGCAAATAATGCAAACATCCCACAAAGGCATTCACGACCAAACTCCAAGGTCTGATCACGTAACAGGTTGCTTTTGTTCACCGACCAAAAAAAAAAAAAGTTTTATTGCAGAAACAAAGAATATTTTGATGGAATTCATTGTTCTAACGTTGTAAATGTTGTGAGCTATTTAAAGAAAATGGTCATACACGTAAAAGCCCACTCGTGTACATACGAGTGAACATGGGAGTTGCAGCCCACGAACGCAGAAGAAGAAGAAGAAAATGTGGACAGACTTCGCTCTCACACATTGTTCTAATATTGCAAATATTGTGAGCTATCTAAAGAAGCCCAAGGTCATCGTGTTAGAGAACGGTCAAGGACTATTTGCTGTCTCATCCTATTTGAAACGCAGGATCAACTGTCTTCGTGGTTGGGAGGATGGGGGGTGAACGGTTGGGAGTGGACGATAATAATGGGCAGACTTCGCTCTCACGTATTATTATAACAGAGGACTCCTCACATTACCCTGTGAAAAAGGCATGCCATTAATCGCAAACAGCTTGCCTTAGAACCGTCGCTACTTCTTCTGTTGCTGAAGCTTGTATCTCATGAAATACGCAGAATATGGCCCATTTCCGCTTTGTCTTCTTTGTGAACCAAAACTGCGCAAACATTGGAAGAAACACGTACCAGTTTGGCACACCACATTATATTCTTTGTATAGAAAGCTTTTTCATTGGTCTGTAGATATTGAAGTATGGTGAAAACAGACCTATTTTAGGAATTATAAATTAATCGCGTGGGATGAATTTTACAACTTACTAAAAATGTTACAAGAAAGTGTTTTTATCAAGCAACGTTTCCAGAATCGAATCCGCGTTCGGTTTTGCTTTAAGATACCAAGATCACTTGTAATGAGTGTTGTTTTATTGTGTGTAAGTGTATACATTAACCAGTTAGCTGTATTTCTTTGTGTTGTGTTGCATTGCATGTGTTCTGAACACTGACAGTATTGAATAATGATAACAGAAGATTGTCCAAGAAAGGGTTGAGCTAAAGGTGAAGTCACCATAGATTTAAAATGATTGTTTAAAGGTTGTTACGTATGAATCAGCTCTAGATATCAACATCATTTCGAAATGTCAATCGATGTATCCGGAGAAAGAGCGACAGCGAGAGCGAGAGAAAGAGAGAGACTGGCAGAGAGAAAATTAGAAAGGGGCAGGGATTCTTATAATTGGACAAACAATATTTTCCCTTTATAATCACGCACAGCATGGGCAGAGATTAATTTTCTTGACCTCACAATTTTCTTGACTACACGACATCGGTGGCTACAGCTAAAACAAAAAACAAAAACAAAACAAAACAAAAAAACTAACTAACTAAAAAGATCATAAAAATCTCAGATGTTAATTCCCGTCAATAACAACACATCATTTCAACTCCAGAGAGTCCGAAGAAAGGTTCATTTTTTGTCTCCAACACAAGAAAGCCAGCCCCGGAAATAGAATTATGGGACTGAACAAATGACGTAGCGGAAAAGGAGTGTTGTCAGGGCAGAAACTTCAGGGAGGTCTGTGTCTCAGCACAGCACGAAGGCAGACCGTGAACAAAAACCAGGCAAATCCAATCAATTATCTCAATTTTGTGCCAAAGGCTGTTTGGTACACACGTCTCCTGGCGCGGAAAGGAATCGATAAACAGATACCTTGTTTTCCTTCCCTATGGTTTTCAAACACATGGAGGAACAATACAGCTTCGTGCAGGGCATGTGGTAAAACGAGACTGAGATAAGATTAGTAGGAACCTTTCAGTGTGATCAAATTTCAAAAGATGAGCATGGATCTTAAAACTGTGCCATCAGCCGGATAATACAACGTTCTGATTGTCACCAGAGCAGTACTGATATCCCAAAAAAACATCACGATTGTATGGAGGTAACGACAGACATTTCCATATGTCAGATAAATCAAGCAGCATTATGTTTGTCGACCACAGGAAGCCATTTATTCAAAAGTATGCATTTGATCAATTACGGCTTCAAGCAAGAACAGATAAGACTTTAAAACAGTACTAACTTGTCCTCAGATCAATCAGCATTAATTGTACAATTCTAGATAGGAAGGCAGCCTGATGTGCTAACGACTCCGTGTTTGTAAAGCGCTTAGAGCTAGGTCTCTGACCGAGAACAGGCGCTATATAGGTATCCATATCATCATCATTTGTATTACTCTTCTTTGTCACAACGTATTTCTCTGTGTGAAATTCGGGCTGCTCTCCCCAGGGAGATCGCGTCGCTACACCGAGAGCGCCATCCTTTTTTCTGTTCTTTCCTGCCAACAGTTTTTTTTTTCATTTGCTTTCCTATCGAAGTGCATTTTTCTACAAATTTTCGCCAGGGATAACCCTTTTGTTGCCGTGGGTTCTTTTACGTGCGCTAAATGCATGTTGCACACGGGATCTCGGTTTATCTTCTCATCCGAATGACTATCGTCCAGACCACCACTCAAGGTCTAGTGGTGGGGGAGAAAATACTGGCGACTGTGGGATTCGAACCAGTGCACTCAGATTCTCTTACTTCCAAGGCGGACGCGTTACCTCTAGGCCATCACTCCACTTAAATCATCATCATTTTCATCATCGCCATCACCACCACCATCATTATCACCACTATCATCATCATCACCACCATCATCACCACCATCATCGTCATCATCATCATCACCATCATCACTATCACCATCGTCATCACCATCACCATCGTCATCATCATCACCATCATCACCCATCATCATCATCATCATCACCACCGTCATCGTCATCATCATCACCATCGTTGCCATCATCATCATCATCATCGTCATCACCATCATCACCATCGTCGTCATCATCATCATCATCATCACCATCATCATCATCACCCATCACCATCACTACTGTCATCGTCATCATCACCACCATTATCACCACCATCGTCATCATCATCACCATCATCATCATCGTCATCATCATCATCATCACCATCATCATCACCATCACCATCATCATCAGCATGGATGACGCAGGCCCATACCGGCAGGATCAGAGACAGCGGCACGAGCAGTGGCCGAGTGGTGACGCACCTGGCTAGGAAGGTAGTGTCCAACGGGATCAAATACCGTTTACCGGGACCGGGAGTCTCTATACTCATCCCCCCCCCCCATTACACCTTGACCGTTGGTATGGCTGACTGTCGTTGTCATTCGGATGAGGCGATAACCGAAGGAACGTGTGCAGCATGCACTTTGAGCAGGTAAAGTAAAATAACTCACGGCAACAAAAATTGGTTGTCCTTGGGAAAATTGTGTACCGATATCCGTTTTCATAGTAAAAAAACCCCAAAAAATCCCCAAAACACAAACCAAAACAAACAACCCCCCTCCCCCCCGAAACCACACACAAAAACACACACACACACACATACACAAAAGAAAAGAGAGAGAGAGAAAAAAAAGAAGATAGAGAACAAAGGGAAAACAAAAAGTAAGGGTGGCGCTGTACTGTGGCAACACGCATCCCCCGTGTCGAGCAGCCAGAAATTTATACAGAGAAATCTGTTGTGACCCCCCACCCCCCCGAAAAAAAATTACAATACAAGACAGCACAGACAGCGGCAACATCGATGGCAATGACAGTAGAGTAGACACACGGTCGAAGAACAGCAATATGAATATCAATAGTAATAATACAGCCGTAAGCAAAACAACCTACACCTTGGGTTTTTGTGCCTATTACACAGCCAGAAAGAAGGAGGAGGAGAAGAAGAAGAAGAAGAAGAAGAAAACCATCTACAAAAAAAACAAGAGGAAGGAGTTAATCCTGGGGTGTTTTTCAAGTGTGCGTGTGTGTGTGTGCGTGTGTATCTCTCTCTCTCTCTATCTGTGTGTGTGTGTGTGTGTATCTGTGTGTGTGTGTGTGTGCGTGCGTGCGCGCGTGTGTGTGTGTTTGTCTTTCTGTCTCTTCATGTCTGTCTATCTCACTCTCAGTCTCTCTCTCTCTCTCTCTCTCTCTCCCCATCTCTTTCTTGGCAATGACAATAAAAAATTCCAGTGTCCAGTGTCCCCCCCCCCTCTCTCTCTCTCTCTACACACACACACACACACACACACACACACACACACTACCAGCACCACCACCAGCACCACCAACAATTCATTCCACACAGCAGTAGCAGCAGCAGGAGAAATGACCCCGAAAGAAAGTCATGTTCGCAAAACGCCTGTCCAGATCCTACACATTTCTCAGGGACCGCCGTTGCACATCCAGGCAGTGAGCACCACGGGAATAGCTCTGTCACTTCGTGTATACATGACGTTTCTCCTCAGAAATAACGATGCTCTCTCCCTCTCCATCTGTCTGTCTGTCTGTCTCTCTTTCCACACACACACACACACACACACACCACTTGTACACACACACACACACTTGTACACACACACACACTTGTATACACACACACATACACACACACACACACACACACACACACACACACACACACACACACACACACACACATACACACACACGCGCTTGCTTGCTTGCTTGAAAATGACACCCGACATTCGTAAAGCGCGTTCAACGTAAAAAGACATCTGTAAACGCTTTTGATATGGAATCATTGAAAAGCAGTTCCGATACAATTGGATGTTTTTGTTAACATAATAAACACGTTTATAGAACGTTAGAACCACGGGGGAAAAAAAAGAAAAGAAAAAGGGACAGAATCCGAATGTCATCATTAAAGACTCCCTCTCCTCATCCATCCTTTTCTCCGCATCAGCTCTCTCTCGTGCCGACTATTGATGGACCGTATAACGAGTACTGGACATGGTCCGTTCGCCTCTCCTTCAGGAGCAAAGCTTCTATAATATCGTAGCGGACGGGCGACCAGAGCGACAAAAAGAAAGAAATCAATGTCTCCCTACTGAAACCGATCTCTTATGTCTGGATGATCTTACTAGTGTGTCTGTCTGTCTGTCTGTCTGTCTGTCTGTCTGTCCATCTGAAAGCCCTGTCCACTCACACGCACACACACACACCTAGCGATGCTCTAACGTACCTGTTAGTCTCAATACCTTTATCACGCTTTCCTGCCTGCCTTCCTGCTGTCTGTCTACCGTTCACCTCGGCGATCTGTTAGTTTGCGTATCTGCCTGTCTGTGTGTCTCTTCTTGTTGTTCTTGTTGTTGTTGTTGTTCTTCATGATGACATAACAAGAAAAACAACAACAACTTCTACTAGTGGAGTGATGGCCTAGAGGTAACGCGTCCGCCTAGGAAGCGAGAGAATCTGAGCGCGCTCGTACGAATCACGGCTCAGCCGCCGATAGTTTCTGAACCCACCACTAGACTTTGAGTGGTGGTCTGGACGCTAGTCATGCGGATGAGACGATAAACCGAGGTCCCGTGTGCAGCATGCACTTAGCGCACGCAAAAGAACCCGCGGCAACAAAAGGGTTATTCCTGGCAAAATTCTGTAGAAAAATCCACTTCGACAGGAAAAAACAAATAAAACTGCACGCAGGAAAAAAATTACAAAAAAAGGGTGGCGCTGTAGTGTAGCGACGCGTTCTCTGGAGAGAGCAGCCCAAATTTCACACAGGGAAATCTGTTGTGAAAAAAAACCCCAAAACAAATACAAATATTCATCATCATCATCATCATCATCATATAACATCACTACTACGACCAAGAACAATAGTAATGATGATGATGTTGCTAATGATACAACGACACACACACACACACACACACACACACACACACACACACACACACACACACACACACACACACACACACAGAGCATTTTATTCTTCAAAATTTCGTCAAAGATTCGTACACTGCAATCTGATCATACGTGTTTTCTAAAAGCGCAAGGACGACGTGATTGTTGTATTGCCTTCTCTCTCTCTCTCTCTCTCTCTCTCTCTCTCACTCTCTCTCTCTCTGAGGTTTGTTGTTGTTGTCCTTCTTCTTCTTCTTCTTCCTCTTCTCCTCCTCCTCCTTCTTCTTCTAATACTGCAATGCGGACTAGGTGACTGACTGTAATTTCACTTCTCTAAAAATATATTTTGCAACTACTGTTGCACATTTAAAAATCTGTTCTTCTTCTTCTTCCTCCTGTAGTACAGTTCGCAGCATTTATCTGACGCCTTTGTATTCGGTTTAATCAGTTCTGTTTTTTGCGCAGTATTTTCACCTTGTTGTCTCGTCCTCAGATGGCCCCGTAGTCGGCTTGGTTGATCGCAGTGACATCGATTGATACGTATTGAATACGTGACAGTTTGTTTATAATCCTGTCTGGTTACACACACAAACACACGCGCGCGCGAGAGCGTACCCACGCACATACCCACCCACCGACGTACACACACACACACACACACACACACACACACACACATGTACAAACGCACACATACACACACGCACATGTACTCATACGCATATGCACACAAACGCAAGCACGCACGCAGTTACGCTCACAGATGCTCATATGCACAAACACACACACGCACACACACGCACGCGCGCGCCTGTACACACACACACACACACACACACACACACACACACTTGCGCGCCCAAGATTCACATATATATATATATATATATTTATATATATATTACATATTACAGAAAAGTACATTTCCGTTTGCTTGAAACGTGCCACACGAGAAATGTTATTTCTGAATACTTATTTATGTTCTGTGCTATTCAGTTACATGGAAGTTATAGACGGGTGGGTGGGCGGACCTCGAAACAGCTTTCTAAAAGCATTTTATTCGATTTTAATAGGTCAGCGTTATACAAAGCAACAAATTTAGAAAGCAAAACTGAAAACATAGAAAAAAAAAGTGCTCCCACTCAGGATCAGGCGTGATTCCAGTGACCTGAGATCAAATAAAAGGTAAATATGATTACAAAAGAGGAAGAAGTAATGAAAACCCACCCTCACAGAGGAACACAGATTAAACAGATACACCGGCAGACAAACTGTCAGACAGTACAGATACAGACAAAACATGGGTTGGACATAATTATGAAATGTTGACATTCACGTGTTAATATCTTTGTAAGATACTTGTGACCCCCCCAAAAAAACCCAAACAAACAACAAAAACACAAAAAAAACACATCAAAACCAAACCAAACCAAACCAAACAAACAAAAAAACAACAACCTACAATTATGGATTACTAGTATTGATTAATAAATAAAGCGCATAGAGCTTCAAGAATATGCGTTGTAGCAAGATGTCTCAATAAATAAATAATAATTGCAAGAAAAGGTAACTATCTAGTTGCGATTAATAACTCGTATGACAGCCATCTGGAAGAGAAAATGGCAAAGTTAGAATATGAGTTATATTCTCCGATTTTGTATTTGAGGTTTGAATTCATTGTAAAGAAAAAGAAGAAAAAAGAAGAAGAAGAAGATAATATACATGGATGGCTCTCTTCAATTTCACATATATCAAATAAAAGGGGTTTTTGATCGACAAAGATATTTTGCGGGGAGCAATTACGTTGTGCTTTTTTCTGTTATTTGATTTTACATTGAAAAGTTGTTTTCTTCACGCTGTCTCCCATCCCCATTCTGTGTTCGTTTATGTGCATGCGTGCAGTGCGTGTGTGTGTGTGCGTGCGTGCGCGCGCGCGTGTGTGTGAGCGTCTGTGTGTCTGTGTGCATGCCTGTGTCTCTGTGTGCGTGCGTGCGTGCATGTGTGTGTGTGTGTGTGTGTGTGCGCGCGCGTGCGTGCGTGCGTGCGTGCGTGCGTGTGTGCGTGCGCGCGCGCGCGTGTGTGTGTGTGTGCGCGCGCGTGTGTGTATGTGTGTGTGTGTGTGTGTGTGTGTGTACGCGCTTGCTTGCTTGTCTATTGAGACTGATTTTTATATTCATATAGAGTGCAATTTTCACGTTAGCGTACCTCTACGCAAATGGCGAATGCAGTCTCTGCCGGAGGCCTTCCAATAATGATGTCCAGGATCGGAGTTTTATGTGTGTGCCTCTCTTTCCTTTTGCTGTCTGCTCTCTAATGTACTTACACTCTCTCACACTCTTTGCTTTTTTTTTGTTGCACTTCTGGTTTGTGTGTGTGTGTGTGTGTGTGTGTGTGTGTGTGTGTGTGTGTGTGTTTTGTTGCATAACTTTCCTAATTTTTTTTTGCTTCTCTCTTGTCCCTGAAGAACCCATTTCACTAAAGAAAGAAACAAACAAACAAAGAAACAAACAAACAAACAACAACAACAACAACTCTTGCTGATTTCTTTCTCTTCAGCTGTAAATCTATACATTGTAAGAGCGAGCGAAAGTTTTCTTCCTGAAACACAGCATTAGAAAAAACAACAACAACCGATCCTGTCTTCTTTCATGTGTGTCCTCTCCTTTCCCGTGTTCTCGTGTTGCTGTGTGATAGATCAGTATATACCATGGTACCAATCTTGACGAGAACAGCATCAGACTTCTCCGGTTCCACCACAGCGTTTAGCTGCCAGTACCTCCTTCATTTATCTCACTGCAGCCTTCCGATCCACGGACTTCATCGATTCATGAAGTCAAGAAGTCAAGAAAATAGGAAAACAAACCAAAAAGAACAAAAGAAAAGAAGAAGAAGAAGAGGAGGAGGAGGAGAAGAAGAAGAAGAAGAGGAAGAGGAGGAGGAGGAGGAGAAGAAGAAGAAGGACGAGGAGGAGGTGGGGGAGGAGGAGGAGGCAGAGGAGGAGGA
>NC_134876.1:53104937-53109937 GCF_041734735.1 Babylonia areolata | reverse complement strand
TGTGGAGATTTCAGGCTGCTTCGAGCTGCGGTCCACTGGCCAGGGGACTGTATGTGTCGGGGAGGAACCTCTGCTGTGACGGCTTTAAAACAGTTGTTGTTGTTGTTGTTTTTTTGCAAGATCTCGACTTCATTTTAGCGGTTGATGTGGTGTTGCGTGACCCATCCAGTTTTGTAACAAACAGCAGAATTATAAAGTCAGAAAACTGTATTGTATTGTATTGTATTGTATTGTACTGTACTCTACTCTACTGTACTGACCCATGCAGTTTCTAACAAACGGCAACATTAGAAAGTTAGAAATTTGTATTGCATCTTATTGTATTGTGTTGCATTGTATTGTATTGTATTGTGTTGTATTGTATTGTATTGTGTTGTATTGCATTGTGTTGTATTGCACTGTATTGTATTGCATTGCATTTTGTTGTACTGTATTACACTGCACCATACTGTACTGTACTGTACTGCACTGCACTGAAAGGGAGTCAATATCCCTGTCCGTGCATGGGAATCGAACCTGTGACACTTGCTTCCTAGTCGGACACATTGCCATGAGGCCACCGCTCCACACCCTGTTTCTTATAGAAATAAGTTTTTTTCTATTGTATTGTATTTCTCCTTTTGTCACAACAGATTTCTCTGTGTGAAATTCGGGCTTCTCTCCCCAGGGAGAGCGCGTCACTACACTGAGAGCAACACACTTTTTTGTTGTTGTATTTTCCCTGCCTGCAATTTCATTTGTTTTTCCTATCGAAGTGGATTTAAAAAAAAAAAATTTTGACAGGGACAACGTTTTTGTTGCCGTGGGTTCTCTTATGTGCACAAAATGCATGCTGCACACTGGACCTCGGTTTATCGTCTTATCCGAATGACAAGCGTCCTGACCACCACTCTCAAGGTCTGGTGGAAGGGGAGAAAATACTGGCGACTGCCGGTGTGATATGAACCAGTGCGCTCAGATTCAGGAAGGTGGCAGAATGGTTAAGACGCTCAGCTGCCAATACAGAGAGTCCGTGAGGGTGTGGGTTCGAATCCCGCTCTCGCCCTTTCTCCTAAGTTTGACTGGAAAATCAAACTGAGCGTCTAGTCTTTCGGATGAGACGATAAACCGAGGTCCCGTGTGCAGCACGCACTTGGCGCACTGAAAAAGAACCCATGGCAACGAGAGTGTTGTCCTCTGGCGAAATTACGTAAAATGAAATCCACTTTCATAGGTACACAAATATGTAAGCATGCACTCAAGGCCTGACTAAGCGCGTTGGGTTATGCTGCTGGTCAGGCATCTGCTCAACAGATGTGGTGTAGCGTGTATGGATTTGTCCGAACGCAGTGACGCCTCCTTGAGAAAGTGAAACTGAAACTGAAACTCTCTTACTTCCTAAGCGGACGCGTTACCTCTAGGCCAACACTCCACACATTTATATAGCACTAAAACTACTACTTCTACTACTACTACTACTACTAATGCTGCTGCTGCTGCTGCTACAAATGCTACTGTTACTGCTGCTGCTGCTACTACTATTACTACTACAGCTGCTGCTGCTGCTACTGCTACTACTACTGCTGCTGCTACCACTACTACTACTTCTGCTGCTGCTGCTGCTGCTGCTAGTGCTTCTGCAATACGTACACGAAAAGAATGAGGAGGAGGAGGCGGAGGAAGAGAAGAAGAAAGAGAAGAATGAGAAATATGATGATGATGATGTTGTTTTGTTGTTGATGATGATGATGATGATGATAATTGCCAACCACGATACGTCTACAAACAGCAACCAAAAAAAAAAAAAGAAAAAAAAGAAAAAAAGCATAGCTGACACATCCTCTCTCTCTCTCTCTCTCTCTCTCTATCTAACACACACACACACACACACACACACACACACACGTGCGCTCTATCTTTCTATCTAACACACACACACACACACAACACACACACACACACACACACACACACACACACACACTACGAAACAGGCGAATCAGAAATAGGCGAATCAGTAATGGGTGTGACACCCCCAGCAGACAGCACAACACTGTACAAAATTGCTCCCAATCGGCTTGTCGAGCCTGAATACATGCTGTCAGACACGCAAGCTGACAGGCAAGAAAAGTCACTCGTAGACTGAGACAGAAAGGAGGAGGAGGAGGAGGAGAAGAAGAAGAAGAAGAAGAAGAAGAAGAAGAAGAAGAAGAAGAGAAGAAGAAGAAGAAGAAGAAGAAGAAGAAGAAGAAAAGAAGAAGAAGAAGAAGATGATGATCATGATGATAATGATAATAGTAAGAAGAAGAAGAAGAATGGTACATTGATGAAGCGCTCTAAAAAAAAAAAAAAAAAAAACACCTCAAAGCGGCTTACAATGATACGTCAGTCAGACACAATGCGTGCAAGAACACACACACACACACACACACACACACACGCACGCACGCACGCACGCACACACACAGAAGGAGAGAGAGAGACAGACAAACAGACAGACACACACACACACACACCCAAAGAGGTAGAGAGAGAGAGACAGAGAGACAGAGAGACAGAGACAGACAGACAGATAGACAGACAGAGAGACAGACAGAGAGACAGAGACAGAGAGAGAGAAAATGAAGTTAAAACAGTAGACTGGCCGAAAGGCATATCACACACACACACACACACACACACACACACACGACAGCCCAGCACCCCACCCCCCCCCACCCCCACACACACACCACCACCACACAACAACAACAACAAAAACCAAAAACAAAAACTCACGCATGAAGTGAACGATGAGGCCGACGACGAGGGTCATGAGGACGACCAGGAGCAGGGCCAGCAGCAGCACCTTCAGCCAGAACCGGCGCCGCCTCTTCTGGGCGAAGCGGAGCTCGGCCGGCGGCACGGGCTGCGAACCGGGAGGCCCCAGGGAGTGCAGGTAGTCCTTGGCAGCGGGAACTCTCCCGTCCTGGCCGGACGGCACGGGCGGAGCACCACCACGCTGGGAGGTGGTGATGGTGTTGGCGGAGGAGGTGCCCCCCTTGGTGGCCGCGTGGTCTCCTCCTCCTCCTCCTCCGCCGCCGTGGCGGTCGCGGCGGTCTCCGTCGTCCTCGCTGAAGAGCGGGTTGTCGTAGCAGGCCTGAAGCAGAGTGACGTGCTCATCACCCACCTTGCTGCCGCGCTGCTGGTGGTGATGGTGGTGGTGGTGGTGGTGCAGGGCGCGTAGCGGGATGTCCCGCAGTAGGTGGCCCGACATGGACATCTTCCTCCTTCCTCCTCCTCCTCCTCCTCCCACAACCGCTACGACACCACCCCTCACCACTACAAACCACCACCACCACTACTACTACACACCACCAGTACCAATACTGCTATCACCACCACCACCACCACCACCACGCAGCTCACCCACAGGGTCAGGTCAAGAGTCAAGGACAGGGGACGTCAGGCTCAAGGCTTGTAGTTGGAGTGATGGGTAGTGGGTGAGGAGGGGGTCAAGGGCAGGTGTTTGATTAAGGGTGGCGGGTGAGGGTTAATTAAAAACCCTAGCCCGGAGCAACTTGGCCTTGAGGGCTTTTTGCCGATAGGTCGTTCAACTCCGCTTATGGATTATAGGTCGTTCAACTCCGCTTATAGGTGATGATGATGATGATGCTGGTGATGATATGGATATTTATATACCGCCTATCCTCGGTCGGAGACCAAGCTCTAAGCTCTATAGACTACAGACAGGTAAACAGCAGGCCAAGACAGCGGGTCAAACACAAGTATTTTGCAGTGCTACGTCTTAGGAAGAGATCACTTTGGTTTTGATGACAGATCACCGTCACTGGAAAGAACGGCCGTGTTTCCCTTCTTCAGTCACAACAATGACGGGGATGTCAGTGGGTTGAACTTGATGGGTAGAGAGCCTGGACTCTACGGGAACGCGACACTGAGTCTGTGACTTTGTGTGATCCTGCACAACTCCGCGTGTCGGAACACCCAGAGATTGGCCTGAATACGGTAGAGTGCTCGGTGGTGCAAAGAAATACGAGAACCGTGTATGAACCGTAGGATGTCCTGTATGTCAGTTAGATAGTGAGCATCCTGTGTTTTGAGACTCACTCATCTACGACTTTCTCTTTCTTCGGTGATTTGCTCATCAATGGCAGAGAGCTACAGTTTCTCGTTGTCTGGGAATAATAAAAACTAGAGTTTTCAACATGATCGTACTAACTGGTGACGTGTGTAGAAAGTCCAGTTTTTTGTTTATATATTTCAGTGCATTCGATTCGCAGATATCTGACACGGAAACGAAACTAAGAACATGAACACTTTATCTGAAGAGCGAGACGAAAGCTGCTAGTTGTGGCATGGACAGGTGACAGCACACACCACTGAATATGCAAAGAGAAGCCAGCTCTCCAGGTTTGTAAAATACGATGCGCTAAAAGCACTGAAAATACAATTCACGTGTTTTGTCACACTACCCGAAAAGTAGGATTGTTAATGATAAAAAACGACACACTTGATATTCATTCTCAGATACAAAACGACATTGCAAACTTCACATGATACCATACGTCGTGGCTGACAATGGCTTCACAAGCACAATATCCTGAACTTATCGTTCAGTTGAAAAGTTCGCAGCCTGCACCATTCCGCACAGAATATGGTCAGTTTAAACGAACAGGAAGAAACAAACTGCTGTTTGTGGCTTGAAATACGTCACCACATCAAGTGTTTGATCAGTAATATTCTTGCTTTCTTTTGAAGAAAACCTGACGAAAATTAGCTTCAGTTATTAAGGCCACATAGCTTTACCACTACAAATGTTCATCACGGATTTCAGTTACACAACTCAGTTATTTAGAAAGATCAGCTGGGAACTTATCGATTTGACCTTCCAGTATTGCCATAAAAAGCACGTCTCAAACAAAACTTCCTGTAGATTTTTCTGGACAACACTAAAACAATATTGTCAGGCAAAAATCGAAGTTTGCTGTTGCGTGTTTTTTTTTGTTTTGTTTTTTTTGTTT
>NC_134876.1:53092437-53097437 GCF_041734735.1 Babylonia areolata | reverse complement strand
AGGGGACGACTAACGTGTGAATGTTTACCTCTACACTGGGGATGACTAACGTGTGAATGTTTAGCTCTACACAGGGGATGACTAACGTGTGAATGTTTACCTCTACACAGGGGGATGACTAACATGGGGATGTTTAGCTCTACACAGGGATTGACTAACGTGTGACTGTTTAGATCTACACAGGGATTGACTAATGTTTGAATGTTTACCTCTACACAGGAGATGACTAATTTGTGAATGTTTAGTTCTACACAGGGGATGACTAACGTGTGAATGTTTAGCTCTACACAGGGGATGTTTAACGCGTGAATGTTTACCTCTACACAGGGGATGACTAACGTGTGAATGTTCAGTTCTACACAGGGGACGACTAACATGTGAATATTTACCTCTACACAGGGGACGACTAACATGTGAATATTTACCTCTACACTGGGGATGACTAACGTGTGAATGTTTACCTCTACACAGGGGACGACTAATGCGTGAATGTTTACCTCTACACTGGGGATGACTAACGTGTGAATGTTTAGCTCTACACAGGGAATGTCTAACGTGTGAATGTTTACCTCTACACTGGGGATGACTAACGTGTGAATGTTTAGCTCTACACAGGGGATGACTAACGTGTGAATGTTTAGCTCTACACAGGGGATGACTAACATGTGAATGTTTAGCTCTACACTGGGGATGACTAACGTGTGAATGTTCAGTTCTACACAGGGGATGACTAACGTGTGAATGTTTAGCTCTACACAGGGGATGACTAACATGTGAATGTTTAGCTCTACACAGGGGATGACTAACGTGTGAATGTTTAGCTCTACACAGGGGATGACTAACGTGTGAATGTTTAGCTCTACACAGGAGTGACTAACATGGGAATGTTTAGCTCTACACAGGGGATGACTAACATGTGAATGTTTACCTCTACACTGGGGATGACTAATGTGTGAATGTTTAGCTCGACACAGGGATTGACTAAAATGGGAATGTTTACCTCTACACAGGGGGGTGACTAATATGGGAATGTTCACCTCCACACAGGGGATGACTAACATGGGAATGTTTAGCTCTACACAGGTGGATGACTAACATGTGAATATTTAGCTCTACACAGGGGGATGACTAACATGGGAATGTTCAGCTCTACACAGGGTATGACTAACATGGGAATGTTTAGCTCTACACAGGTGGATGACTAACATTGGAATTTTCAGCTCTACACAGGGGATGACTAACATGGGAATGTTTAGCTCTACACAGGTGGATGACTAACATGGGAATGTTTAGCTCTACACAGGGTATGACTAACGTGTGAATGTTTAGCTCTACACAGGGGGGTGACTAATATGGGAATGTTCAGCTCTACACAGGGGATGACTAACATGTGAAAGTTTAGCTCTGCACAGGGGGATGACTAATACGGGAATGTTCAGCTCTACACTGGGGATGACTAATATCGGAATGTTTAGCTCTACGCAGGATAGGGTAGAGGTGCCAGGTACTTCGCCCAGCCGCGTGCTTACTTCTCTCAGCGGGTACGCAGGTTTGGAATTAGAATCGCAGCTTTGCAAACCGATTATCTAATTTGGTGGTGGTATGAGCGCTGTGTTTGGAATGATTCATTGCAATACATTATATTTCTAATCAGGCGAAAAAAAGCTCACAGATGTGTGCAGTGACGACTTTTTTCTCCGTACAAAGCATGTACAAATTGTATTTATTCGATATATGGCCTAGACATTCTGCTGACTCCAAGAAGAGCAAGAGAACACTTGTTTCCTAATACAAGACAGTAATGCTGAGCTCGGCCACTGTGTAATCGGAGCCTATCGATGTTTAAAGGAACTGTAGATATGCAAAACAACGATCACGTTTTATGTGTCATCATTAGGATGCTGGACTATGTGGGCGGGTTGGCGGGAGCCCTCACCCCTAAATACTCACAGACTGACAGACAGACAGACACACACACACACACACACACACATACAAACAAACAAACACACACACACACACATACAAACACACACACATATATACACACATAAACACACACACACATACACACACACACACACACACACACACACACACACACACACACACACACACACACACACACACACACACACACACACACACACACACACACTCACTCTCACTCACACTCACATGACAATGTGAAGCGCACGTGCAGTCACACAAAATCCTGCCCAACAACAACAACAACACACACACACACACACACACACACACACACACACACACACACACACACACACACACACACACACACACACTCACACACACACCTTTCACTCAGAGTCCTCCCGCCGCCTCCACTGCACGCCCTCACAGACAGTTGTTTGTCATCATCACTACTGCCAGGAACACATCGATTGAACGAAACATGTGTCAAGCAACGAGACAATTTGCGCAACTTTAGCTACTGCGTTGCTGTCATTGTTGTTTGTTTTTTTGGTTTGTATTTTGGTGGATTTGTTTTCTTCTTCTTTTTATACTTTTAGACATCATTTTTTTGTTTATATGGTGTGTGTTAAGAACGTCCATGTAAATGTTTCTATGTCCCCAGGGGAACATGAAATACAATTTTTTTATCCTGCCGTGCCTTGGTAGGCCGACTTATATGTCAGGAAATGTTTCAGTTCATTGAGCGAGTAGGTCTGGTGCAAGTACAGACGGATACCAACCTACCTGCCTATGTATGTATGTATGTATGTGTGTGTGTGTGTGTGTGTGTGTGTGTGTGTGTGTGTGTGTGTGTGTGTGTGTGTGTGTGTGTGTGTGTGTGTGTGTGTGTGTGTGTGTGTGTGTGTGTGTGTGTGTTTATTTATTTGCTTGTTTGTTTGCTTGGTAGTCAGGCGTGTCCTACTAAGACCATCAGAACAGCAAAGGATTGAGGCAAATGCTGTCCAGATTATCTGGACAAAATTAAATTTTGATAATAGTGGAGTGTCTTGCGCAAGTTTCATACCCCCCCCCCCACCCCCGCCTCTCTCTCTCTTTGTCTGTGCCAAGACGGCTTTAAGACAGTCGGCGTTGGGGATGGTCCCTAAAGGCCAACCAGTCCCCCGCCTGTCCCCCCTCACCCCCCAAGGCTTCAGCACTCAGAGCCAGTGCAATCTTGCCTTCTAGCTTGAGAGTCGCAGTCTAACACAAAAGACCAAGCGGAAAATGAATACCCATTGCAGTGAGTGGAGAAACCATTGATCATTCAGCTCTCACCATGGTGTTGCCAATCACACACACACACACACACACACACACACACACACACACACACACACACACACACACATTCACATATATGTGAATATTCACATTCAACAACTTGAGCAGTTTCACCAGAGATGCCTACGAAAGATCCCAGGCACGAAGTGGCAAGACAGGGTCTCCAACCTCCAGGTCCTAGAGAGGAGCGGCCTGCCCGGCATCGAAAGCCTGCTGATCCAGTGGCAGCTACGCTCGACAGGACACATTGTCCGCATGACAGACAGCAGGATCCCGAAGATGCTATTGTACGGCCAGCTGAAAGAAGGCCACCGCGAACTTGGAAGACCCTGCAAGCGCTTCAAGGACACCTTGAAGACAAACCTCAAAGCCTGTAACATAGACATCGCTTCCTGGGAAACTGATGCCCTTAACCGCTCTCACTGGAGGATGCTGTGCTTTAGTGGCATAAAGACGTTTGAAAACAAGAGGACGCTGGTCATTAAGGAGAAGCGTGAGAAGCGTGAGCGAAGGAAGCAGGGCTCAACTTCTGGAGACGTTTTCACTTGTAACACCTGTGGGAAGTGCTGCGCATCCAGAATCGGCCTCTTTCCCATATGAGGACACACATCGACAGATAAGCCTGCCTGCCTACTCATCCGTCGGACCGACGGGAGACTCAATCATATATATATATATATATATATATATATATATATATTGTATTGCTTTTTTGTCATAACAGATTTCTCTGCATGAGAACCTCAGGCTTCTCCTCGCAACAGTGCAGAGCCACCCTTTTTCTTCAATCGTTTCTGTCTGCAAGTGTATTTGTTTTACCATCAAAGTGATTTTCCTTTCTAATTTTGCCTAGGGACAACCCATATGCTGTGTGTGTTCTTTTGTGGTGTGCTGTGTGCATGCTGTACACGGGGGCCTTTGTTTGAGGTCGTCTCACAATAACCCATGGCTTAGTAGAACAGAGGTGGGGAAGGGGTGGGGGTTTGGGGGTGGGGTTAAAACTTTCGGAACGTGCGGGTCTCGAACTCGTGGTCACTCGCTTGTTTGTCTGGCGTGTTACCACTGGGCCACAACTCGACTAGTACAAGGATGAGAGGAAGCACAAACCTGAAGTCACTGAGTGACAGAAACATACTGACAGAGGCAGCCGGAGCATAGGCACTGATGTCCAATACCATTAGTGTCTATGGCTGGAGGGCGACAACCGAGAGAGCGGCGCTGACGCTTTGACGCTCTGACACTTTAATGTCACTGGCCATGAGGTCCTTATGACATGGGTGAATGCATCAACATACTTTCAGTTTATAACAAACCATTATGATAAACGAATGAAATGGTGAAAGCAAATAATGAAACAAAACAAAGTTCCTTCTTTGAAGAAAAAAATGATAGTAACCAACAGGCCACCAACACATAATACAGCTGTATAAGACCTGTATAAGACCTGTATAAGGCCTGTATAAGACCTGTATAAGACCTGTATAAGGCCTGTATAAGACCTGTATAAGGCCTGTATAAGACCTGTATAAGACCTGTATAAGACCTGTATAAGGCCTGTATAAGACCTGTATAAGACCTGCTGACCCAGTGCCAGCTACGCTGGACAGGACACGTTGTCCGCATGGCAGACAGCAGGATCCCGAAGATGCTTTTGTATGGCCAGCTGAAGGAAGGCCACCGCGAACTTGGAAGACCCTGCAAGCGCTTCAAGGACACCTTAAAGACAAACCTCAAAGCCTGTA
>NC_134876.1:53074937-53089937 GCF_041734735.1 Babylonia areolata | reverse complement strand
GACTGACAGATAGAGAGAAAGAGAGAGAGAGAGAGACAGACAGACAGATAGAGAGAAAGAGAGAGAGAGAGAGAGAGACAGACAGACAGACAGACAGATAGATAGAAACAGACAGATAGAAAGAAAGAGAGAGAGAGAGAGAGAGACAGGAAGACAGAGAGACAGACAGGGAGACAGAGAGAGAGAGAGAGACAGACAGACAGACAGACGGGTAGACATAGATGTTTTCTTTTGTTCCACACGTGTGGTAATAATGCAATTGGTGAAACTCATTTCCCAGGCGCCAAACAATGTTTTGCAGCAGAAGAAGAGGCGGAGAGGGGGGTGGGGGGGGGGGAGAGTGGGCGGGAGGGGAAAGGGTGACACGGGAAAGCGGGAGATGGGAAAGAAGCGGGGGATGATGGTGGGGGAGGGGTGTGTGTGTGTGTGGGGGGGGGGGGTGGTGGCGGGAGCGGGTGGTGGTGGTGGTGGGGGGGGGGGGGTGTTCCATGTACATCAGTCTTTCAGCGTCTGCGGTGGTATGGTTATTAGCTTGACCCAACAAACACCCACCTGCAAGCTAATGGCCTTCTTCTGTTCGCCAGCACTGCTCCTGATTGCTGTTCCTTTTCATAGCTGTGTGCGCACGTGTTAACCATACACACACGCACTCACACACCACACACACACGTACACACGCACACACACACGTGTATGCACACACACGGGCGCACACAGACACACAGAAACACAAACGCAACAACAGTTAGACGACGGGATTGCGTTTGCGTAATATTATCGAAAAAGAATAACTGTTGCATAATACTATCGTAAGGAAATTGCAGGAAGTTACCTCTTTGATTTATCATATATATATATATATATATTATATACATATGTATATATATATATTAATAAAATCTTATATATATATATATATATATATCTATGTGTGTGTGTGTGTGTGTGTGTGTGTGTGTGTGTGTGTGCGTGTGTGTGTGTGTGTGTGTGTGTGTGTGTGTGTGTGTGTGTGTGTGTGTATCTATATATCTATATATAGACATGTATGTATATATATATTGTGATTTGTGTATTCCCTTCATTTGTCATTTGGCAGATCATATCAGATGTCGATGTGTGCAGAGCCTGCATGATACATAATATTTTTTCCCCATCATCTTTCTATGAAACATATTTACCTCATACGGTAGTACGATCCCACTGCTTTCTAAGCCCATCTTTGCTAATCACCCACTGCTCATCACCAGAACAGAAGCTGCTGTTTCGTGGTGGTTTATTTTTATTTATTTATTTATTTTTGCATTAGAAGGAGGCATTGAAAGCTACCATAAACCGCGTTGACAGTGAAGATGACTGACGTTTTCATGTCAGACGATTTTTAAGTTCTGTCTAAATCACACACACACACACACACACACACACACACACACACACACACACACACACACACACACACACACACACACACATTCACACACACATACACACACAAAAGTAATAGATTATAGATGTTCTCTCTGCGTCCAGTCTCGTTCTCTTACTTTCTCCAGTTTCCTTAAAAAGAATCTAATTTCGAATCCTATCCTATCCCTATGTCTTCTCTCTTTCTAGCCTCTTAGTCTTGCTCCTGTCAAAATGTGGAGTCTCTGTGGTCACTGGGTTTAGTGGCCTCGTGGCTACAATGCTTACTAACAGAGGTGGGGAGTTTCAGGTTCTTCTTCTTCTTCTCCTTCTTCGTTCGTGGGCTGCAACTCCCACGTTCACTCGTGTGTACACGAGTGGGCTTTTTACATGTATAACCGTTTTTACCCCGCCATGTTGACAGCTATATAAGTCTCAGGTTCAAAACTCCCCTCTTCAACTGACTGATGATCTGGGTGCCGGTGATTCAGGCCTGCCTTGAGAGAGGGAGACAGACAGAGAGGCAGACAGATGTTTTATTTATTCTAGATATACATAAAAACATACATATATATAATATATAAATATATAGATAGATAGATAGATAGATAGATAGATAGATAGATAGTTTCAGTAGCTCAAGGAGGCGTCACTGCGTTCGGACAAATCCATATACGCTACATCACATCTGCCAAGCAGATGCCTGACCAGCGATAGATAGATAGATAGGTAGATAGGTAAAGATAGTGTGAAAGAGGCAGAGAGAGAGAGAGACAGACAGACAGACAGACAAGCAGAGACAGAGACAGGGACAGGGACAGAGAGACAGACAGTAAACAGCACCACACAAAAAAACCCCTCATTTTCTCTTCAGTGTGAAGGGGCAGACATTGCCAGATATTCTCCGATTCCGCTTCATCCTCCCTCTTTGCACAGAGAATGAGACACACCACCGTACCTTGCATGAATTCACAGCGAAGACGACGACAGACATCAAGACGTTCAGGATCAAAGCCCCGACTTTCCTAACTTGCTCATCGACTCGTCCAGCACGACTTGTCAGTCTATAATCCTCATCGAATTTCGGCCCTCACTAAAAAAAAACCGAAAAAAAAAACCCCAACAACCTCGCTCTCTTAACTTCGCTATCAAGTGAACACACAGACCAATCCACAGAAAGTGTTCTTGGCTTCAATCGGTCATCGAGCTCGATAGAATTCCGAGGGTAAGGGTGGGGGGTGGGAGGGTCGAAGCAAGCAACCATCAACTATCGTCGGAATCCAATAGTGTCGCTCTTTCAGAAATTCGGAACGCATCTGGTTGATAAAAACCCTTATATGAACCCAAGTACAGAAGTTGTTCCTGAAGTTTGGAACACACCTCGCTGAGGTGATCTGAACCCATCAGTACAGAGGTTGCTCCTGGAATTTTGCAGACATGAAGCCGATGCTACAGTATTGGCATACATTATTTGTATTACTCTTTTTGTCACAGCAGATTTTTCTGTGTGAAATTCGGGCTGCTCTCCCCAGAGAGAGCTTGTCGCTACTCTGACAGCGCCACCCATTTTTTTTGTATTTTTTTATGCCTGCAATTTCATGTTTTCCTATCGAAGTGGATTTTCTACAGAATTTTGCCAGGGACAACCCTTTTGTTGCCGCAGGTTCTTTTACGTGCGCTAAATGCATGCTGCATACGGGACCTCGGTTTACCGTCTAATCTGAATGACTAACGTCCAGATCACCACTCAAGGTCTAGTGGAGGGGGAGAAAATACTGCCGACTGCCGGTGTGATTCGAACCAGTGCGCTCAGATTATCTCGCTTCCAAGGCGGACGCGTTACCTCAAGGCCAACACATACAGGAATTACTCCTGTATTTCGGAACAAATTCAGCTCATATGAACCCAGTAATACAGACATTCTTCCTCGGATTGAAAACAATCTTGTACCTGGTCTGAACCTAATAGTACTTAAAAAAAAAAAAAAACCCAAAAACCTCATACGTATTCGCCCATTTTTCTCCTTTCGCACATCACCCGGGATAAAATATGTATGAATATATATATATATATATATATATATATATATATATATATATATATATATATATATATAATGATGTAGTATGTATGCATGTAAACAAGTGCACGTAACATCTGAACAGTCCTTCCCTTCTTTCAAACTGATTTTGTAAAGTTGTACTGGGAGAAAAAGACATATGACTCATGCATGAAAAAAAAGCGAAAGAAAGTTGTAGAATGATTTAAACCCGTCAAAGACAGCAACTCATGCCATACGAATTCTCTCTGCGGGAGAGAACCAATTTTATGCCTGATATGACTGTAGTTCCGTCCCCTGCCGACTCTTCAAATTAAAACAACAACAAAACAAGGACAACAGCATTTCAACACGAACTGAAGACGCTCCTTTCAAATAATGACATTAAAGCTTTGAGGAGTCTGATTTAATCTTTCATCTTGTTCGCTACATTTTACACACCTATCCTTTATCGACTTGCATATTTTCATTCCAAAGCGTGACTGGGCGGTGGAACCAATTCTACTGCACACAAAGACAGCGAGAGAGAGAGAACGAACGAACGAACGAATCTTTTTAATGAGGGAAGTGGAATAAGCATGTATATGCTTTTTTACATCAGCCCTCAGGGCAAAAGAAATGAAATCAAAATGTTTACAAGATAAAAAAAAAAAGGGTTATAGAAAAACATACATGAAATTCAAATACACTCAATTGCACAGTAGCATTTTCAAGTACATAATCATGATACCTACATTCATGACAATAATGTATATGAATATGGTAATGAGAGAGATAGAGTGAGTGAGTGAGAGAGAGAGAGAGAGGATGAATGAATGAATGAATGAATGAATGAATGAATGAATGAATAAATGAATGATAAATGAATGAATGGATGAATGGATCTTATTTCCGATAGCATTAGAGTAAGCAAACAATTGCTTTCTCCAGCCCTCGAAAGGGAAAAATGTCTAAAGAAAAGGTATGAAGAAAACCCCAAGAAATGAGTAAATCTTAACAAATTCATAGAAAAACGAGAAAAGAAACAACATTATAATAAGCATCGTATCTATAAGAAATAACACGTAATTTATAAAAATGCGGAGCGAGAGAGAGGGGCGGAAAGCAACAGAAGAGAGAGGAGATAGTATTTATAGAGAGGATGAGATAAAAGATAGAGTGAGACATGTGGTGAAATACAGTAATATCATATGACATAACATAATATGGTATAATAAACAGAATTTGCAAAGTTTTCCATCAGGTATTCATGATACCTTTTCTTGAACACAGTGAAACTTGTATGAACATTAAAACTAGTTAAGATGTTGTTCCATAGGCAACCGCCAGAGTAAGTGAGACTCGATTTGAATAAATCAATTCTTGGCAGTGGTACCATGATCTTGTTGTTACGTATAGTACTTGTTAGGAATCGCTGTTTTAGATATAGAGAAGAAAAACCAGACATGATCTTAAACATGAAAGCGCCTTATTATGAATGAGTTTCCATTTCAATGGCAGAATACCTAAATCTTTGTAATCAGCAACAGTTAATGACGAAGATTTCAGATGTATCAGCTTTAAGGCTCTTCCATGTAGACTCATGAGTTGTTTTAAAACATTTTCACTGGCAGAATCCCATATTGTTGAGGCATAATTTACATGAGGTTCGATATAAGCATGGAAAAATAATTTACGGCAATGCTTGATTCTAGAAAGTTGATGAATCTTTTCGGATAAGTTTTACAAGTCATCATAACATGTTGAGACCATGACAGGTTATTGTCAATAATAATACCAAGTACTTTGTGATGACTGACTTCCTCAATCATTACGCCATTGATATACAATGGAGCACGAGTGGGCAAAAGGTTTCGGCGCTTTTGCCTTGTGGTAATGACAATGCACTTCGTGCTTTTTCGGGTGTAAGCACATATGATTAAGTTCAGACCATGTTACTATATCATTAATACTTTGTTGCAAGGATGATGATATTCTTTCTATTCTGATGCTTAGTGTGTATCGTTGTGTCATCTGCAAATAACTCACAAGGTGGTTCAATAAGCAGGGGTAAATCGTTAATGTAAATTGAAAATAAAATAGGTCCAAGAACAGAACCTTGGGGAACACCGTAACTTATGGGTAAAAGCTGAGATTTGACTTTATCAATTGAAACCATTTGCTTTCTGTCGGACAAAAACGAAGACATTAGCTTTAAAGTATTGTGAGATAACCCATATGCTTTTGGTTTTCTGATAAGAAGAGTGTGATCAATAACATCAAATGCCTTTGCAAAATCTACAAAAAGAACACCCGTTATTTCGTTGTTGTTAATATTAGTAAGCCACTGATCAAAGAGGTTGGTTAGTGCTGTATGACAGGAGTGGTTAGGCCTAAATCCTGATTGATTTGGGTGAAACAGACTAAATTCATTGAAATGGTTGAGCATATGTTTCTTCAAATGATTCTCTAACGGTTTAGATAGTATAGATAATATAGAAATTGGCCTATAATTAGAGGGATCCGAACGATTACCATTCTTAAATATGGGTACAACATTCGCAGTTTTAAATGCCTTTGGGACCTGATTTTTTTATATACATAAATTGTAAACGTAAGTCAGTGTTTCAGCGATAATAGGAGCAGCCATTTAAAATTTTTTCCGTCTAGGTCATCAAGTCCTCTTGTACTTGTCTGTTTTAAGTGAACAAGAGCATTATATACTTCATGTACACACATAGGGGGAATGTTCAAAGTGGATGTGATATTTTTGGACAAACAGAAATCTTCTAGAACATCTAACTGATTAACGTTGGTTTTGTTGGATTTTATTGCAGAGCTGGATATGTTACAAAAATGACTATTTAGGTTTTCCACAGAGATATCTTTGGGTATTGGGTGTTGTGAAGTTTTGTTTGTTATTGGTTAGCTGATTGATAGAAATCCATATCGATCTACTGTCAGCTTTAGAGGACATCATTTCATGAAAATGCTTAATTTTTGCTGAACGTTTTAAACTATTAACTTTATTTTTTTGTGTTTTGAATTCCTCTTGATTACCCTTATCTAAAAGCTCGTCTCTCTGACTGATTTCGATTGCTATGCTTTCAGTCATCCATGGTTTCTGTGGGTAATTTTTGACGCATGCTTGTTATAAACATTTAGAAAACTGTGATACCAGACTTCAAGTGCTTCGTCAGGATTAGTAAACTGTTCCGAGTCTTACAAGTATCTTTTTGAATCGCGCTCGTCATATAATTATGACAATTGTTACACTTTACGTTGCATCAGAGATTCCCTGGCCCCTGTTAATTAACAGACCAACCACTCGTAATTACTTTGACATTTTCAACTTCGCCGTGAACTCTCCCCATTAATTAATTAAACATGTTTAAGGGACAGAGCACACAGCCGTGCGTTTCCACACAAACAGCAGTTTGGTGTTTGCGTACGGCACACAACTTAACTCTGCAGGGTTTTTTTCCCGTCAGGGTGCACTTGCCGTCTTCATGTTGCTGTAGCGGTTGGAAGGCTTGCAGAGCCTGTACAGCACCCTGGGTTCATGCACGGATCAAGCACCTGCCTCTCCTCACACGCCAGAACTCCCTTTGGTTATTTAAATACTGTTGAATAATAGCTGGATTTAATCATGTTCGTCGTTGTTTTAACGATAGCACGAAATTTCCATCTGTTCTCTTACTGTGCTTATCGCACTGGTTGATCTGTGATTATTGTGTGAGATTGATTAGCTTGAACTTTGTATCTGTGCATTTCGTGTTCCTTTTGTATTCATGTTGAATGACTGTGAAAGTATGTAATCATTGCATGTGTATGATTGTACGAAAGGTCCTCATCAACTTAGCTTTTCAGCATTTTATGTGTTTACATCGAGTGACTGTGATTTTCGTGTGTAGCTTGCGTAAAATACATCACACGTGAATTTCTCTTGTTGAGATAATAAAATAATCTGCATTCTGTATTAAAGACGTGGGGCAACCGTTTATCGATCAAGTTCGCAGGCTTTGCCGCCTCCTTAAAAGTGAATCTGAAACTAACCTTTGTGAATACAATAGTTCACTGGACAAAAAACAAACAAAAAAAAACCCACCCACAATAACATTTGCTCTTAAAATAAAGGAAAGAGATATGGAGAGCGGAGTGGAGAATATGACTCTGAACAAAAAATTATAAATGGGTAAGAAACAGGCAGAAAACTGGTAGCCCAGTTGATAGGACACCAGACGGGCGCAATAGCTGAGTGGTTAAATCGTTGGACTTTCAATCTGAGGGTCCCGGTTCGAATCTTGGTAACAGCGCCTGGTGGGTAAAGGGTGCAGATTTTTCCGATCTCCCAGGTCAACATATGTGCAGACCTGCTAGTACCTGAACCCCCTTCGTGTGTATACGCGAACAGAAGATCAAATACGCACGTTAAAGATCCTGTAATCCATGTCAGCGTTCGGTGGGTTATGGAAACAAGAACATACCCAGCATGCACACCCCCGAAAACGGAGCATGGCTGTCTACATGATGGGGTCAAAACGGTCATACACGTAAATGCCCATATTCGAATGTCAGAATCTAAAATGTTTTTTACCAGACTTCACCAAAAGTTCTTTTGAATGTGTTATTAACAATTCCAATATGTTATTTGCTGTTGCAGAAGGTTTGCTGCGTAGTCCAATAGGACATTTGTTATAGTTGTTTGATGTTGGCGTCTATAACGTTTCCATTTTCCCTAGCGTTGTCTCTCCCTATTCACCCTCCACACATACACACACTTTTACCCCCACCCCCTCCCACAACCCCTACCCCCACGGGTTTTTTTTTTTTTTTTCCGTCTAATATCACTTCAAGTGGAAAGACGTTAAACTGAAGACGAACGTAAATGCCCACTCATGTAAATACGAGTGACCGTGGGGGTTGTATCCTACGAACGAAGAAGAAGACAAAGAAGCGAGAGGACCGAGTTCGTTTCTTTAGAAGAACAGAAATACCGCTTCCACACCCTCGTCCATGCCTTCCTTTTCGCTGCCTGCTGAGTGATGGTCTGAATGCTAGTCTGTCGGGTGAAACGATAAACGACACCATGTTGGTATGCACTCAGCGCACCCAAAGGAACCCAGATAAGAAAGGCAAGAGTTATCTCAGGCAAAATGTTATAAAAAACAAAAACAAAACGAAACAAAAACAAACTATTGATAGGGAACACACACACATCTGGGGGAAACGGGGCAAATGAGGGTGAAATGTGGGTGAAATTTGAAAAAAAAAATCTAAATACAATTACAGGAAATTACTTAAAGGACTTCGTAAAAGAGAAGTCGTTAAACTGACAAGCGAAACAACTGATAATGAATGCAAAAAGTAAAAAAAAACATCAACGTTCTTAGTCACTTGTGAAGACACACTTTCGTGCACATAAGGCTTCATCAAGCTACAGTCAAAAATTATATGCTCAATTGTCAGGTTACTAAAGCATATGCACTTGACATTAGAACAATACTTGGTCCGTAAAAACCAGGTCCACTGCAATACAATGCAATCCAAACAGTGACACGGGCAAAGAACTGAGAGTGGTAAACAATCTTTTCTCTGCCCTTCTGTGGAAGTAGTCGTGCTGAAGCTGATCAAATATTTCTGTTGAACAAGAAGAAGAAAGAAAGAAAGAAATGTGTCGTTGCTGTTCACGCCCGTCCCCTGATCAATTTCCACGGCTAACATCGATTGGTCACGAGGCTCACAATTTCTGAATGTAAATACAGGACTCCGTAGAAGCAATCTGGAATTTGTAGCGCTCTCTCTGTTCTCTGTCTCTGTTCTGTGTGTGTGTGTGTGTGTGTGTGTGTGTGTGTGTGTGTGTGTGTGTGTGTGTGTGTGTGACTCTTTATCTGCCTGTCTGCCTATCTGTGTGTGTGTGTGTGTGTGTGTGTGTGTGTGTGTGTGTGTGTGTGTGTGTGTTCCTCTCTGTCTGTCACCCTCTTTGCCTCTCTTTATGCCTCTCCCGTCTGTCTGTCTGTCTGTCTCCGTCTGTCTGTCTTTCTCTCACTTCCTCTCTCTCTCTTTCTTTCTTTCTTTCTCTCTCTGTCTGTCTTTCTTTCTCTCTCTCTCTCTTTCTCTCATTCCCTCCCTCTCCGTCTCTTTCTCTCATTCCCTCCCTCTCTCTCTCTCCCTCTTTCTCTCTCGATTCCAGTCTGTCATTGTTGATAATTTCCAGTCTGAACCCGTTAAAACTGAACATAGAGTCCCACAGGGATCTGTTTTAGGCCCAGTGCTCTTCACACTGTACACTGCTCCTCTCGCTGAAATTATCAACCGCCATAATGTCAGTCATCATTCTTATGCTGATGACACTCAACTCCAGAACAGTGATACCCTCGAAAAACTGTCGTCGCTCTTGCAAGAAACATCCAACTGCTTTCTGGACATTCAAAATTAGACGGCTCTAAATAAGTTACAATTGAACGCCGACAAAACTGAAGCAATGATCATAGAAACTAAACAAAAGCTCTCTTCCATCACAACTGATACAATCAAACTTGGCAATACATCCATCCCTCTTTCCAGTTCAGTCAGGAACCTCGGCGTTGTCCTTGACAACACACTGTCCATGCAAAAATTTATCAGTCAGACATGTCAATCCTGCTACTGTCAATTGCGGCGCTTCAGTTCCATCCGGAAATATCTGTCCATTGACGCAACATCTAGATTTGTCGTTTCTCTCATTCTCTCTCGCCTTGACTACTGTAACTCTCTATTGTCTGGTTTGCCTGCTTCATCCATCCAGTCCCTTCAGAGGATACAAAACTCTGCTGCCCGACTCGTCCTCAGAAAGAAAACATCTGAGCACATCACTCCTCTTTTGCAACATCTCCACTGGCTCCCTGTCTCACGCAGAATAAAGTACAAGATCAGCACTCTATGTTATAAATGTATTCACAAATCAGCCCCTTCCTATCTCTGTGGCTGCCTTCACCTCTACACTCCATCTCGCTCACTACGATCAGCTTTCGGATCCACTCTGTTTACGCATACCCAGATTCAAACTCCCGACTGTTGGCCGCCGTTCTTTCTCTGTCTCTGGACCTTGCAATTGGAATGAACTTCCTCTTTCGCTTCGTCAGGTCTCCACACTCAGCTCTTTCAAGTCTGGCCTTAAAACCCATCTCTTCCCAAAATAGCCTCCCTTCTCTGCCTCTTCCTTGTCTTCAGTTTCTCCAGTTTTAGAGTTATGCATGCGTGTGAATGACTGGTACATGGTGCGAAAGCGCTTTGATTTATCTATGCACAAGATTCAGCACATATAAATATCATTGTCATTATTATTATTATTATTATCATCATTATCATTATCTCCCTCTCTCCTTCTCTCTCTCCCTCCCTCCCTCTCTCTCTCTCCCTCTCTCCTTCTCTCTCTCTCCCTCTCCCTCTCTTCTTCTCTCCCTCTCCCTCTCTTTCTCCAGCCACTCTTTTCCACTGTATGTTGGTTTCCCACTCAGTGCCATGTTCCACTATACGTGGCAAACAGCTACAGAAAACAGCGACGAACAGACAGAGATTTGTTTCGTCGTAGCAGTCAGAGAGCAGACATCGGGAAACACAGATAATCTCAGTGGATATGCAGACATGTGTATCCCACAGACGACTGTCGAAGCATCGCTCTGATATGAGCTCTAAGTAATAATACCGTTGTTCTTTTCTTTTTCTCCGCATATTTTGTTTTGATTGTGATTCAATGCAGTCTCCTCCTCCTGCCAGAAAAGGGCAACGTATCTTTCTAATAAACCATTGCTTTATAATCATTTATTGTTCCTCTTATCGGTCGATGAACAATGGTTTATTATCATTATTGTTATTACTGTCATCATAATCATCATCATCATCCTTATTATTATTATCATCATCAATATTATCATTATTGTCAATCATTCTTTATTTCCCTGTTTTTAACTCCCTCTGTGTGGTATTTTTCCAACGCACTGCTCACCCCTAACACCCCCCTCAGGCACCCCCCCACCCCCAGTGGCCAGTCACAAGCAGGCAGGCTCGCTCTTCCACAGTCCCAGAAGTTCACAGAAACCTATCGACATCAGGTCGCCATGAGGCCACCCGTTACACGAGACACTGCACTGCTGCAAAAAGTCACTTGGCGACGTTCCGAGACTGGACATGAGACATACATAGGACAAGACCTGCTAGGATCCTATACACGACAATAATCTTTGGTTACGTATAGAACGAACCACACTGAAAAGACATACCCACCTAGAACCTCTAACCCCACTAAATCCCTACAGTAACCACCACCCCAGGCCCCCCACCCAACCCCCCAAAAAACACCCCCAAACTATTGATAAGGAAAAAAAAATCACAAATAGATCAGGATAAAGAAAAGAAGAGGATAATGCCTTATCATGGTGACACGTTCTGCCGAAGAGAGATGCACCAATCTGTTGCGACAAGAAAGGAGCCCAGCCCAATGCAATAGACTGCAATCTGCACCAATCTGCTGTGACGAGAAAGAAGCCCAGTCTAATACAATAGAATGCAATCTGTTGCGACAAGAAAGACGCCCAGCCCAATGCAATAGACTGCAATCTGCACCAATCTGTTGCGACAAGAAAGGAGCCCAGCCCAATGCAATAGACTGCAATCTGCACCAATCTGTTGCGACAAGAAGGGAGCCCAGCCCAATGCAATAGACTGCAATCTGCACCAATCTGTTGCGACAAGAAAGGAGCCCAGCCCAATGCAATAGACTGCAGTCTGCACCGGACATAAAGGGCTTTCATCCAGACCTCCCTGCACACAGTGACGTGTAAGGGAAGTGGCCACTGTGGTCACTCAAAGAGCGGGGCGTGAGAGTTTACGGAACACGCGACACAGTTTTGTTTCTTTCCCCCTTCTTTTTGTTACTGCTGAGAATCGTAATTATGATATCAGTATGAGGAATTCAAGGAGGCCTCACTGCGTTCGGACGAATCCATATACACTACACCACATCTGCTAAGCATTTGCATGACAAGTAGCGTGACGCAACGCGCTTTGTCAGGCCTTCAGAAAAATTATATATATATATATATATATATATATATATATAAGAAAACAAAATAAATATAATTTTAAAAAATAGAATAAAACAGATTAATAGATAATTAAAAAAAGAAGAAGCAATAATGAAAAAAGAAAAAAAAGGAAAAAAGACAATAATGATAACAAATTAACAAACAAGCAAATACATGTAATAAAACCAAAAAAAAACCCTAGCCCCCCCCCTCCGCCTCCCCGCTTCCTCCACCCACCCCCACACCCACCTCCCCCACCCCCACCCCCACAATTATGATAAGGTCACTTGGGTTTGGGTTTTTGAGAGTGGCAAGGTCTGTGTTTCAGGATTTCTTTTTAATAGCATGTGCCACTAGCCTCACATGAGACAAACACACACAGCCACAGACTGACAGACAGACAACGTGAGAGAGAGAGCCAGTGGGGGTGGGGTAAGTGGGGGTGGGGGGTGGGGGAGTAGGATGGAGGACGAACGGAGGTATGGGAACAAGCCAGCTGCCAGCATGTCTAAGCTCCTGATCTGATCAATCCCTAAAGCGGCGGATTCGTATCAGGTGATGATTGGTTCTTCATGTAGAAAACAATGAATAAAAACAAAACAAAAAATCATATGAAAAGAAAAAAGGGTGAATCATCCTTCATCCTCAGCGAGAAATCGCAAAACAAATAAATGAAATTGATGAATGAAACAAATATCACCACACACACACACACACACACACACACACACACACACACACACACACACACACACACACACACACACACATTATATATATATATATATATATATATATATATGCGAATAATATATATAATATATATGCCAAAGCATTCGAACTGATCCGTGTATCATATACACTCATCTGCTCGGAAACAAAGAAAGTAGAAAGAAACAAGAAGAAAAGAAAGAGAGAAAAAAAGAAGCAGATGCTTGTTATTCGGATGAGACGATAAACTGAGGTCCCATGTGCAGCATGCACTTAGCGCACGTAAAAGAACCCACGGCAACAAAAGGGTTATCCCTGGCAAATTTCTGTAGAAAAGCCTACTTCGATAGAAAAAAAAATTGCAGGCAGGAAAAGAATACCCCCCTTCCCCCCAAAAAAGGTGGCGCTGTCATTGTAGCGACGCGCTGTCCCTGAGGAGAGCAGCCCGAATTTTACGCAAAGAAATCTGTTGTGACGAAAAGAGTAATACAAATACAATAAATACAATACAATACAATAAGCCCAACGCGCTGGCCAGGCTTGGACAGTCCACAATAGGATTGTACAAAACATTGACATAAAATGAAATGAAATCAATAAACAAAAGAAACATATGTATCAAAACATGTACAAAAAAGAAAAAAAAAATCAAAAGACACTTAAACTTCACCACATTCATATACATCTTGTTGAAAGTTTTTTGTTGTTGTTTGTTTATCGATTTTTTTTTTATACAGTTTCGTTACCTTACCATATTATATGCCTTGTAGGTAGTGAATCACAATTGCAATGTTCGCTTTTTCAATATAAAGTGTGCGTTTGTTTGTTTTTCAAAAGGCGTTTGGTTTATGCTGTTCTGAAGATAAAGAACATGGGATGTCTTAGGTTTTCTGTAGGTGCGTCAGTTGTCTACCTTTGGCAAAAATGCCATCCTAAATTTATGCTTATTAAATTTTTGCTGGGTTTACATACGGGGCGAAACACTTTTGACACCTCTTTCAGAGGGAGTGAGAGAAGGAGAGGGTGGGTGTGGGAGGTGGGGTTGGGGGTTGGGGGGGGGGGAGAAAGTGTGAGAGAGACAGAAAGGGGAGAGGCAAGACAAGACAATACGAGACAAGACAATACAAGACAAGACAAGACAAAATTCTTTATTTCGAGGATAATAATAGATAAGAGAGAGAGAGAGAGAGAGAGAGAGAGAGAGAGAGAGAGAGAGAGAGAGAGAGAGAGAGAGAGAACGAACGAACGAACGAACGAACGAACGAT
Organism: Babylonia areolata; assembly: GCF_041734735.1. Taxonomy (NCBI): domain Eukaryota; kingdom Metazoa; phylum Mollusca; class Gastropoda; order Neogastropoda; family Buccinidae; genus Babylonia; species Babylonia areolata. Next base: position 53,075,456 of record NC_134876.1, on the reverse strand, counting down.
TTATTCAATACAAGGCCATCGCCCCATTTGAAGGGTTTAAACAAAAGTAAAGAAGATTTTCTACCTAAAATAGTGTTATGAATATTGTTTACATACAAACAACATACGGACACAAAAGTATTGCGTGAACAGAGAAATATTCAGACTCCAAGAGAAAAACAACAACCTAACGAACAAGCAACAAAAAAACAAAAAACAAAAAAAATCGTCATTGCCTTACTCTCTGACATCGAACAATTCTATTGCGTTCTCACGCCTCTTCAAAGCTTTGTATATATAGCGAGATAAATTTATCATTATATTTTCATTTTTTGATGACAAGAGCATTTGTGACGAAAACAAGTTCTGCCTATCATGATAAATGTGTGGTATAAATTTTGTTTTTAAATCGTGAAGATAGTGGCAATGTAATACAAAGTGGATTTCATCTTCAGTTTCTTCTTTACACGATGGACATATTTCATTTTTCTCGTAACTGTATCGGGAACTATGTACAGCAATTTCCGACATCCCCGATCT
>NC_134876.1:53057437-53067437 GCF_041734735.1 Babylonia areolata | reverse complement strand
AGAACACGAACGCGTGGGCGCGCGCGAGCACGCATACATACACCCATGTGCACGAGCACACATACACAAACACACACACACACACACACACACAAACACACGCCCATGCGCACACCCAGACAGACATGCGCGCACGCGCGCGCGCGCACACACACACACACACACACACACACACTCACACCACACCACCCACACACACACACACACACACACGCCCAGACAGACATGCGCGCACGCGCGCGCGCACACACACACACACACACACACTCACACCACACCACACACACACACACACACACACTAGCGTGGGTGGGATTGATGTGTGCGCGATAATAAAGATAATAAATCATATTATATGCTAATAATAATAATAATAGTAATAATAATAATAATAATAATGACAATAATAATATCTACGTTCTCTTTTGTTTCCAATCTCTTTTTGACAAAAAGAAAAGAAGCAATGGTTGCTTATTCAGTGTACCATTGAAAAACAACAACAGCAAACACACACACACACACACACACACACACACACACACACACACACACACACACACACACACACAATCAGATTGACTTCTGCATGATCAGAATTTAAAAACAACAACAACAACAGTTCTATTAAGCACGAATGTCAATTCGTGTGTTTGATAATAACAACAAAAAAACACCGACTACAATGACAATAATAATGATAACAAAAACAACAGCCTTCCACTCTCTCGCAAGACAAGGGATTTCGCCTACTGGCTCCGATCTCGATATTTTTTGTTCAGTTTGTTATAATAGAAGTCGTCTGCACTGGTAGCCAGATGATTCGCAGTTTGCCCTTTCTTATATCCTTTAAATTTATATTCTTCTTCTGGCTTTCCTTACTTTTGAGCGACGCTAAAACCGAACCTCTACTATTGACACCCTGCAGAGAGAGACGGGACACTGAAATAGCAGGTACCCTGACAATCTGCCAGGCTCTCGCCAGTGTAGCCTCAGTTTCAGTTTCAGTGGCTCAAGGAGGCGTCACTGCGTTCGGACAAATCCATATACGCTACACCACATCTGCCAAGCAGATGCCTGACCAGCAGCGTAACCCAACGCGCTTTGTCAGGCCTTGAGAAAAAATAAATAAAATAGAATAAAATAAATAAATAGATTAAAAAATATATATATATAATTTAAAAAAATCAAATAAATAAATAAATAATAAATAAATAAATAATAATAATAATGAAAATGAAATAAATAAATAGATAAAAAAAAAGAAAAAAAAAGACAACAATGATGATAAATAAGCAAATAAATGTTTAAGAAAAAAGAAAAAAAAAGCAGACACACATTCACACATACACATACATATGCATAACAGATATGCACCAAACATGCAGTTTCACAGATATGAAAGCACAGTCAAATACACATAAACCTCAGAGAACTGCACCCCCCCCCCCCCACCCCCCACCGCTCCCCCCCATTCCCCCTTCTTCTCCTTCTCCTCTTTCCGCTGAAAATAGTTCCTCAGAAATCGATGGAGGGAGCCAAAGAAAAAATCGATGCAATGAAAGCGTTGTCAAATTGACTTTTTCTTTTTTTAAAACTCGACGCTGTGTTTATATTGCGTCGCGTTTCGTGATGTCTCCACGGCAGGTGGGTCATTTTCTTCTGGCCCGTGATTGGCGTCTGTCGTGACGTTTGTGTTCAAACTGGATTGCTGTTGGAGCCACGTTCTGATACAATTTCTCTCTCTCTCTCTCCCTCCCTCCCTCCCTCTCTCTCTCTCTCTCTCTCTCTCTGTGTTTTAAACTGTTTGATACGCAGGTTGTTCCAGTTTTGTTGTACGGAGCAGAAATTTGGGGATTTGACAGATATGAACAAGTAGAAAGAATTATTCAGCTCTATGCTTGTAAACGTCTGCTGCATGTCACAGATAAGACTCCTAACGATATGGTATACGGGGAACTGGGCAGGTATCCATTATGAATTAATTCAGTCATTAAATGTATAAGATATTGGTTCCGATTACTGAAGCAGCCTGAACAATTATTTTCAAAGAGAGCTTATAAAATGTTGTTAAAAATGCATGAAAATGGTACTGTCACTTGGGCGACCAAAGTTCAAAATGTTCTGTGTGAAAATGGATTTGAGCAAGTGTGGTTGTTTGGATGTAGGAACGAGAGACTATTTTTCAAAGAACTTAACTCTCTCCATACGAACGGCGAAAGAGACGACGTTAACAGCGTTTCACCCCAGTTACCATCATCAAAATATTGCAAGCGGAAGGCTCTTACACTGCAGAGGTGGATGTTGACAAAGAATACCACAATTCTGACGACGGAATTTAAAGGTTGGGTCATTCAGACACCCAATGGACATCCGAGGGGTCTGTGTAGAGGAGAAGAGAGGACTGGCCGTACTAAGTGAGTTAAAGAAAGACTGTACAACTCATTTTGCTATCGTTGGCATGACCACTTAGAAAATAGTGTAAGATACTCAGTTTATACACAATACAAGACTTGTTTTGGAAGAGAGAAATACGTGGATGTTTTATGGATGAACACATATCGTAACACCCTTGCTCAGTTTAGGATGGGAGTATCACAAATTAATGTTCACAAATACCGTTATTCAAGGAATAAAAAAAACTGGAATTGTCCATTTTGTAGTAATTCACTTGAAACCGAAATTCACTTCACTTTTGAGTGCCCTAAGTATGAAGACTTAAGATCTAAGTATTTACAGAATATTGTCAATTACGAAATTCATAATCTGGAATTTGTGAGAGTTCCAGAATATTTTTGTTTTGCGAAGTTTCTTTTCTATGCCTTTAAACTTAGATCCCAGACCTTGAATGCAGTCCAAAATATACAAATGTAATTTTTTTCCCCTCGTGTAAATAATAAAATATCTGTCGACTGTGAACCCCCATTGAAAGGGGCTGTGGCCTATTCAATAAACTAGTGTCAGTGTCAGTGTCAGTGTCAGTGTCAGTCTCTGTGTGTGTGTGTGTGTGTGTGTGTGTGTGTGTGTGTGTGTGTGTGTGTGTTTGTGTGCCTGTCTCTCTCTGTCTCGCTGTCTGTCTCGCTGTCTCTCTCTCTTTCTCTCTCTCACTCTGTCTACCCCCGCTCTCTCTCCCTGTCTAGCTCTCTTTCTATCTCGCTCTCCCTCTCTCTCTTTCTCTCTCTTCGACCCAAACACAAACACAGAATGTAAAGTCCTGTGACTGATGTCTGTTTAAACCTGACTACATTATTCGGGACACCCTTAAAAACCTCCTCACTACACGGCTAACATTGAATGTAAAGTCCTGTGACGGATGTCTGTTTAAAACTGACTACATTATTCGGGACACCCTTAAAAACCTCCTCACTACACGGCATTGAATGCATCTTTTGTTCTTTTCTTCACTCGCTGTCACACAGTCATACAAGCAATTTCGCTATATAGCGAACTCTGGATGATTGGCATGTACCTAAATGCCGTCTTTTCTCTGCAAGGCCTCCTACTTTGTGTTGGAATATTCCGTGTTTTTCCAAGATCCAATTTCCCAAGAAGCTAGAAAAGAATGACAGAGTGGAGGATCACATCAGGACATCCTAGGCTGACCCCTCCGCCTGTGAGATAGAATCACCAGAACCTGTCTTTCACATGGGCAGACACATATCCGTGGGGGATTCTCGGATGTCCAGCAGTTACACCCGACGTTCTCAGGGAAGACATTGAGTTGTCGCTTCATCGTAAGACAACAAGCACCACACTAACTAAGAGACAGGACAGCTGACTGAAAGCGCAAAGAAAGAAGCTGCGTGTTAAATATCAAATGCCGTGTAAGTGTAATGTTATTGCTTTTGATGATGTTTTGCGTGATTCGTCATACTCCCTTCTGTCCACAAAACTTCCACCCCCTCGACCTCTAGCTGAACCCTTCCCCACCCCCTTACAACCCCACCACCAGCTTCTTCATCCCCCATTCCCTGGCGCACACACCATCCTGCTACAGGCTACAAGAAGTTCAAAGTGATTGACAAACATGCCTTCTTCTGATAATGGCTCTTAAGGAAAATCAAACAAGCTGAAAAAAACAAACAACAACCATAAAACAAAAGAACAACAACAATAACAACAAAAATCCTTCGGATATCGAAGTCGAACAGTTCTTACTTTGCTGTGAATAGATGAACGCTTTGTTCCACTTCTTCTTCTCTCTTTAACATTACTTGATGTGCCGGCCTGCGAGTCTAACTGGCTGCCGGTGTACGCACTTTAGCAGACGGTTTTGTGTTGCGATGAGATTTCATTGTTCTCTCTCTCTCTCTCTCTCTCTCTCTCTCTCTCTCTCTCTCTCTATATATATATATATATATATATATCTCCCCTCCTCCTCCTCTCTACCTTTATCTCTGCCACTCTTTCTCTATTTACCTTACTTCCGAGCGACACTAAAACTAAACCTTCAGTCTTCACACAGGCAAACGTTGTGTCTAAAACTCCCCTTGTGCTTCTTCAGCCCAGCAAAGTGAGACAGAACTACAAAGTGGTGCCCAGAATATCTGACAGACTCCTCGCCAAGTGGGGGGCAGGGGGGGGGTGGAGGTGGGGGGGGGGGGGGGGGGGCTGTAGCTTCAGAGAACCGCACTCCGTTCCGTCTCCTCTTTCCGCTGAAAATAGTTCCACAGAAATCGATGGGGGAAGCCAAAGAAAAAATCGATGCAATGAAAGCGTTGTTAAATTGACTTTTTCTTTTTTTTAAAAACCCGACGCTGTGTTTATATTGCGTCGCGTTTCGTGATGTCTCCACGGCAGGTGGGTCATTTTCTTCTGGCCCGTGATCGGCGTCTGTCGTGACGTTTGTGTTCAATCTGGATTGCTGTTAGAGCCACGTTCTGATACAATTACTCTCTTTCTGTGTCTCTGTTTGTCTGTCTGTCTGTCTGTCTGTCTCCCCCCCCTCTCTCTCTCTCACACACACACTCACACCAACAGCGTATCTCCCTTCTACCCGAGCCCTACACCTCTTCCTTCCCCTTTCACAGGACAGTAGCCATCTGTAGGAATGCAAACAATCTAGAGTTGCAAGCACTAGTTAACTCTCTCCATACGAACGGCGAAAGAGCACGACGTTAACAGCGTTTCACCCCAGTTACTATCATCAAAATATTGCAAGCGGAAGGCTCTTATACTGAAGAGGTGAATGTTGACAAAGAATACCATAATTCTGACGACGGAAGCTAAAGGTTGGGTCATTCAGACACCCACTGGACATCCGAAGGGTCTGTGTAGAGGAGGAGAGAGGACTGGCCGTACGGAGTGAGTTAAAACACACCAGAAACAAACAAACAAAAAAACAAGAGAGAGACAGAGAGAGAGAGAGAGAGAGAGAGAGAGAGAGAGAGAGCGCAGGGTGGGTAACTCATCAGCAATGACCAGTGTCACGCCTCTTCTGCAATCTGACCTCAAACAGCGCCACAGTGGAAAACAGACTGACGTGAACAGAAGACACTTCACACACCACCAGGATGGCGAAACAGGGAAAGGCAACATGACACAACGCGATCACAGTTATACCCGTGTCATTGCTTTGTTCTGTGTTGTGTTTATTCACTTTGATGTGATAACAGATTTCCCTGTGTGAAAATCAGGCTGTTCCCGTAGGGGAGAGTGCGTTGCCAGTGTGCAGCGCCACCCATACTTTCGGTTTTCTTGTATCCAAAGAGTATTTGTTTAACAATCGTTTTTAACATTCAAAGTGGATGTTCCCATATAATTTTGACAGGGACAAGGCTTTTGTTGCGGTGGGTTCTTTCCCGTGCGCTAAGTCCATCAGTGCTGCACACGGATCCAAGGATTATCGTTTCATACGAAGGATTAACACCTAGACCACAACTCAAAGTCTAGTGGAGGGGAGAGTAAAAAATACCCATCCGTAGATGGGACTCGAATCTGTTGACACTCGCTTCCTGATCGGGCATACTGGGCCACCGTGCTTGACATGTCCAACTTTATGGAGCTGCGAACGAAAGTGATGAGAACACACACTACATGAATGAACCATTAACAAGACAATGACTTCACCCACTCAGACCCCTCGTCCTCGATGAACGACAACTTGACCGTGTATATCTGGAGATCCATGTCTCTTTTACATCTCTCTGTCTCTTTCTCTCTCTCCAGATCTCTGGAGACGAAGAGGGTGTTGTGCAGGGGGGAGATGGGTACTTTATACTCAAGTATGACGGGCGCAATAGCAGAGTGGTTAAAGCGTTGGACTTTCAATCTGAGAGTCCAGGGTTCGAATCTCGGTAATGGCGCCTGATGGGTTAAGGGTGGAGATTTTTCCTATCTCCCAGGTCAACGTATGTGCTGACCTGCCAGTGCCTGAACTTCCTTCGTGTGTATACGCAAGCTAAAAATCAAATACGCACGTTAAAGATCCTGTAATCCATGTCAATGTTCGGTGGGTTATGGGAACAAGAATATACTCAGCATGCACCCCCCGAAAACGGAGTATGGCTGCCTACGTGATGGGGTAAAAACGGTCATACACGTAAATGCCCACTCATGTTTATACGAGTGAACGTGGGAGTTGCAGCTCACGAACGTAGAAGAAGAAGAAGATACTGAAGTACAGGCTTACTTCACTGCGTCAAAACCAGACTCTTTAGACCTGGACCATTCGTGGTGTTATGTACAAGTTGGAGGCCCTTTCCTCTGTCGTTTGTTGTCACTGTCTTCCCGTCCTCGCACAATCCCGTTTGTTGTTGCGACTGGATTCTGTATTCCTGAAATAACTTGGGTTTATATCTTAAACTGTCCTCAATGCAACAACCGCCTTTGAAACACAACAACGTAAACATAACAAACAAACGAACACAAAAAAAAAATTGTTCGTGTTTCTACCACGATTCAATTCAGCTAGAAAGGAGAAACAAACCACAAAGGGATAGGTTACATCAGAATACTCAGGCCTGACTCCATTCGCCTCCAAGACAGAATCTTCCCATCCAGGGTTCCAGATGGGCAGAGCTATGTCCGCGGGGAATTATCGGATGTCCACCAAATTACACACGATGTTCCCAGGGAAGACACTGAGTTATCGCCTCAATGAGAGACGCATAGTGAGCGTGACTCTGACTTCGTAAAAAGGTTGGTTCTTAAAAACAAAAAAACAAAACCAAAAGCAACAACAACAAACAAACAAACAACGACAATAACTTCGCATTTCATGGAAATTTCTTGATAACAGCGGTCATCAATTGTAAGATTTTTTTCTCGTTGAATCTATGGTTCAGCAGACCGCCTTCGACTGAGCTGACCATGCCCCTCCACCAAGCCTTACAGACACAGACACAGACATACACACACACACACACACACACACACACACACGCACGCACGCACGCACACACACACACACACACACACACACACACACACACACACACACAGGGTGGACGGGCGGCCGGTGTCCAGGTGTCGGGTCGGAGACAGACATAATATGCTGTTGTATCCATGTCCTGGGAACAGAGCCAAAGCCCAGGACGATGGATCCAGATACCCTCCCAACCCCCCTTCCCTTCCACCACAAACACATTCCATCCTACCCCACCCCTGTTGTTGCTGTTGGTGGTGGTCATGTTGTTGTTGTTGTTGTTGTTTATCTATGGGAGGTGAGGGGTGGGTGTGGGTGAGGGAGGGGTGTGTGGTATGTGTCAGGGTGTCAACAGGGGTGGGTGATGAAGAGGCTGGGGCTGGGTGTCGGGGCAGAAAAACAGATGCTGTTGTTGTATCGATGTCTAAGGCCCCGAGCCCAGAGGGACGGATCCCGATTCAGCAGCCACCCCGTTCTACTCCACCCCACCCCACCCCACCCCACCCCTCTCTTCGATCAGTGAGAGAATCTACAGGTCGACATGGTACTCCAGTACAGTGTGGGCCAGCCGTGCTTCGATCTGGGGGGTAAAAATAATGCACACTGCCGATCGAAGTGCACACTCTCCTGCCTGAACGTTCGATTGAGGGAGGTGGGGGTTGGGGGTGGTGGGAGCGGGAGGGGGCGGAGGAGTCGGGGTGGGGGTGCTGCGGGTGTGGATCGGGGAGATGTCGGCAGTCGTTACAGGTATTCTCTCGGGGGAAGCCTGCCACAGGCGTCTGGAAGATATCCACCCCCAACCCTTCGCCCAGCCCCACCCAACCCCACCCGATTTTTTTTATTTTAATAACAGCAAGAGAATACCAGCATTGATTTAATGGATCACCAAGCACGGTTTCGTGAAACACACCTTCCATTTTTGTTTCCTCTTGTGTGAAGGAACTTCCACAGGAGTGTCGGCCAGTCAAACATCTACAAATTGTGCGTGTGTGTCAGTGTGTTGGTGTGACGGGCGCAATAGCGTTGAGTTACACGCACATGGGCTTTCAATCTGAGGGTCCAATGTACCTTTTATTTACCTGTGAGCTTGCTGAATCGGTAGTGCAAGCAAGGCAAGGCAAGGAGTTTATTTCGTGTGCCCCTTGGGGTCATTGAAACACTACACACGTTCACCATCTACACACATCCAATATTGACTTGAAGTTGTGTACCTTATGAATGGAGAGAGTTACTACCCAATACTATTTTGTTAATCATTTGATCTCCTGGCCTCAGTGTTTATTAATTTTGAGGGTCCCGGGTTCGAATCTCGGTAACAGCGCCTGGTGGGTAAAGGGTGGAGATTTTTCCGATCTCCCAAGGTCAACGTATGTGCAGACCTGTTAGTGCATGAAGCCCATTCGTGTGTACACGCACGCAGAAGATCAAATAAAGGTCGTTAAAGATCCTGTAATCCATGTCAGCGTTCGGTGGGTTATGGAAACAAGAACATACCCAGTATGCACACCCCCGGAAACAAAGTATGGCTGCCTAAATGGCGGGGTAAATGAACAAAATAGTCATACATGTAAAATGTTTTATGTCTGTATGAGCGTGTATGTGCGTGTAACTTAAACCTGATTGAATGACACTGGAAACGAATGATAAGCGCACGCGCGCGTGTGCGTATTTACTTTTCAGCAGACTGATGCTCTTAATAAAGCAAGAAGACTGTTCGTTGTGTGAGAGGGTTTGAGACGGCAGGAAGGGGACTAAGAAAAGTTTTGCTGCTGAAATGCTGGGTCAGAAGAAAAGAGAGAGAGAGAGAGAGAAGAGAGAAAATAGAGAGAGACAGAGAAAAAAGAGAGAAAGACAGAGAGAAGAAAAAGACAGAGAGAGAAGACAAGAGAGAGAGAGAGGGAGAGAGAAGAAAAGAGAGACAGACAGACGACAGAGAGAGAGAGAGAGAGAAGGAAAGAGAGAGAGAGAGAGAGAGAAGAAAAGAGAGACAGACAGACAGACAGACAGAGAGAAAAGAAAAGAGAGAGAGAAGAAGAAGAAGAAGAAAGAGAGAGAGACAGAGACAGACAGACACAGACAGACAAACAGACAGAAAGACCGGGCAGCAGTGTGCCAGACATACAGATCTGTTGGCAGTCTGGCCGGGTGTTGGCAGTCTGGCCGGGTGTTGGCAGGCATGAAGGAAGGAAGGAAGGATGGATGGTGATGGTGACGAGGTGATGAAAGGCGGCGTTATAGGCAGGTGACGAATGGGGCTGTCAGACCGCCCCTTGCACCTATGTGTAGGTATTGATGGACCAGGTGAAAAAAGCATGCCTGTGTTGCTGTTGCTGTTGCTGTTGTTGTTGCTGCTGCTGTTGTTGTTACTGCACCTCTCTCTCTGTTCGTGCGCGCGCGCTTGTGTGTGTGTGTGTGTGTGTGTGTGCGTGCGTGTGTATGTGTGTGGGGGTGGGGGTGGGGAGGCGAGGTGGGGGGGGGGGGGGAGGAGAGGGGGAGCGTGTGTGTATTCACTATATACATATATATATATATATGTAGAGAGAGATTGATAATATGTGTGTGTGTGTGTGTGTGGGTGGGTGGTACTGAGATAGACAGATAGATAGATGAACAAATAGATGGGTAGAGAGAGAGAGA
>NC_134876.1:53047437-53052437 GCF_041734735.1 Babylonia areolata | reverse complement strand
GCGGGTCAGACACACACACACACACACACACACACAACACACACACACACAGAGATATATATGTATATAATAGGATCTAGGCAACTGGCAACGTAGAAAGGAATGGCCACAACAACGACGACGACGACGACGACGATGACAACAACAAATGTAAACAAAGAAAGCAGAGGCAGGAGGTATAGTACAAGCCCACCCACCCGGCCACACAGACAGACAGACAGACACACACACAGCCTCGTACACCGGGTCTCTTCCAAAGTCAAGGAGCAGCCTAATTTACACTACTGACTGACTGTTTGACTGATTGGTTAAGCAACTGCTGACAAGCAGCCCGGTTGGCTGGTATTAGACAGAACGGAACGAGCTTGGCAGATGATGCTCAGTATGGACGTCATTTCAATCACCACCATCATCATCACCACCACCTACAGCAGCAGCAGGTAAGCGTTGCGAAATGATGATTACATCAGTATTTGTATTTGTATTTCTTTTTATCACAACAGATTTCTCGGTGTGAAATTCGGGCTGCTCTCCCCAAGGGAGAGCGCGTCGCTACACAACAGCGCCACCCATTTAAAAAAAAAAAAAAATTTTCTGCGTGCAGTTTTATTTGTTTTTTTTTCCTTTCGAAGTGGATTTTTCTACAGAATTTTGCCAGACAACCCTTTTGTTGCTGTGGGTTCTTTTACGTGCGCTAAGTGCATGCTGCACACGGGACCTCGGTTTATCGTCTCATCCGAATGACTAAGCGTCCAGACCACCACTCAAGGTCTAGTGGAGAGGGCGAAAATATCGGCGGCTGAGCCGTGATTCGAACCAGTGCGCTCAGATTCTCTCGCTTCCTAGGCGGACGCGTTACCTCTAGGCCATCACTCCCATCACTCAGTAGGGCCGTTGGAGGTGGCCAGCTGGCGGAACCGGAGACCCGCAGAGGAGAAGACCCATTCACCCGTTCTATGCTCTCTGGCGGCGGAACTTAGGAGGAAGGTGGCAGAATGGTTAATTAAAACGCTCGTCTTGGCGCTAATACAGAGAGTCCGTGAGGGTCTGGTTTCAGTTCGAATCCCGCTCTCGCCCTTTCTTCCAAGTTTGACTGGAAAATCAAAGAGTGTGTAGTCAAGTCATTCGCGGATGAGACGATAAACGGAGGTCCCGTATGCAGCACGCAAATTGGGCGTACTTAAAAAGAGAACCCATGACAACGAGAGTGTTGTCCTTTGCAAAATTCTGTAGAAATAATACAGTCTGATGGGTACACAAATCTCTCTCTCTCTCTCTCGGCCAAACAGATGTGTATGTCGGCCAAAGTGCTAATGTCTTCACCGTTGGAAAATAAAGATTCATTCATTCATTCATTCATTCATTCATTCTCTCTCTCTCTCTCTCTCTCTCTCTCTCTCTCTCCACACACACACACACACACACACACACACACACACATATATATATATATATATATAATTATATCACACACACACACACACACATATATATATATATATATATATATATATATATATATATATATCACACATATATATATAATTATATCACACACACACACACACACACATATATATATATATATATATATATATATATGTGTGTGTGTGTGTGTGCCCATCATATATATATATATATATATATATATATGCATCATATGCATCATATGCATGCACTCCAGGCCTGTCTAAACGCTTTGGGTCATGCTGCTGGTCAGTGTGGTGTAGTGTATATGGACAATTTGTCCGAAAGCAGTGACGCCTCCTTGAGAAACGGCAACTGGCGGAACTCCAGGTTCGCACAATACACGTGTATCAGCAGTCAGGGCAGAACAATGCGGCAGGGGGATAGCCCTTCTGTACTTCTGATCTGACGTTTATGGTCAACATGTGTCTAAGGATTTTATCTTTGTTGGTTATTTAATGTCCAGCCGACCACACGGGGCCATATCAGGGCTGTAACATGTGTGTCAGCCGTCTCTCGCGACTCCAGGACCCAGTTGCATTGCTTGGTTCTAACGTTTTGACAGTTACACACGAGACAGACAGAAAGACAGGGACAGTCAATCAGTCAATCAATCGAGCCTTCTCAGACCCTCCACCTTATCCCTCTCTCTCTCTGTCTCTCTCTCTCTCTCTCTCTCTCTCTCTCTCTCTCCATCCAAACCCTTTTTCCTACCTCCCCTCTGGCCCTCACCACAAAGACAAGACAAGACAAGACAAGACAAGACAAGACAAGGGTCCCCGAGGGAAGAGATCTAAAGCAAAAAGGCTGGCACGTCAACGAACGCGCAGGTCAAGGGTTGGTGCACCCCAGGGATCGAGGAAAGTGGGTGAACAGGGTCACGTGCTCTGACACCACGCTGAGCAACGTCTTTAATAGGATAGCCCTGTCCAAAGAGCGGACTGAAAGAAGAAAGAAGCTTGAGCTCCCCCCCCCCCTCGCCCCCCCCCACCCCCCACCCCCCCCCACACACACCCAACTCCCTGCCTCCCTCTTTCCCGTGCCGTTCAGTCCAGGAAGACCTCACGCTAATTACGTGGCCAGGCAATTAGTTTGGTTTGTGAAAGAGACCCTGGCCACTGTGAGGTAAAAAAAGGGGAGAATTTCTGGCTAGAAGATTCTTTCTTTTCTTCTGTTTCTTTGGCCTGGTTCTGTTGAATGTCGTCACACAGAGGCTGCTTTGTGTGCACGCACATGCTGCGCCCAGACGTAAATATCCTCTTCCCCCTTTTTCCCTTGGCCCGTGAGCCACTACGTCCCGTTTGGACTCTACCACTACTACTACTACTGCTACTACTGCTGCTGCTGCTGCTGCTGCTGCTTCCGCTGTTGGTGGTGCTGCTGCTATTACTACTGCTGCTGCTGCTGTTGTTGCTGCTTCCGCTGTTGTTGCTGCTGCTATCACTACTACTACTGCTGCTGCTGCTTCTGCTGTTGATGCTGCTGCTGCTACTACTACTGCTGCTGCTGCTGTTGTTGCTGCTGCTGCTACTACTACTGCTACTGCTGCTGTTTCTACTGCTTTTGTTGTCGCTTCTGCTGCTGCTCCTACTGCTACTAAAGCCACGGTCATCACAGCACAAAGGAGGTGGTTTGGGCCACGTCGTGACAATGGAAACGAGTCATCTTGTATCAAATGCTGCGCTGACATCTGATAATAATAATACACCCCGAAGCAAAACCATCAAGGACACTCGGCACAGCAAGTCTCAGAGCGGTGATGTTATCGTTAGTCAGACTGATCACTTCTGGCGATTTTTTTCTTCTGTTTCTGGATCTGCTTCGAAACCACCTTTTCCTTGTTTTTTTGTTTTGTTTTGTTTTGTTTTGTTTTGTTATTTAACTATAAGAATGACTTAACTGACACTGGTCCGTACTGTTTCCAAACATTGCAGTCAGGTACAGTTAAGCAGTTAAGCCCCCCCCCCCCCCCGCCGCTCCCCCCCCCTTCCCCGCCCCTGTCCCTATCCGCCAAGTTCTGTTGTCCAATATCAAGAGACTGAATAATGCCTTCTTTTCCTCTTCACAATTGCTCTCTCGTCACCCCTGACCCCCCACACCCCCACCCCTTCTCTCTCTCTTTGTATGTGTTTGTATGTCTGTGCTTTTGTGTGTTTCTGCATACACGCACGAACACACAGTAGCACACGCGCGTGGGCAGTCACACACACACACACACACACACACACACACACACACACACACACACACACACACACACACACACACACACACACACACACAGAGAGGGGTTAGAGAGAACACAATGAACATCAGAGGCATAATCATAATGACGTACGTGCATAAAACCAAAACAATCCTGAATTTATATCAATCTTACATCTGTTATCAGCATGAACTTAATACAGTGGTTGGAACCAGTCTTTTCATACCTTAGATAATTATCATCTTTATTTCAGCAATTCCAGAGAGTTCTCTTTTAAGCATGACCTTGAATATATCTTCTTTCATCCAACATTTATCATTGCAAAACAACATTCAAAGAATGAAACACAAACTCTCTCTCCCTCTCTCTCTCTTATGTCTAAATGTGCTCCATCTTTTAGAGATAGATTACCCACCCACACCCACACAGACCAACAAGATTCAGAGACCCATTCCAATAGTAGATCTGTTTAAATCCAGTCTCATTTATTCAGGAGGCTGTTTATGGAATAATACTTCATCCAATTTCAATGTTCAGAAAAGCATTCAAGAATATATAAAAAAAAAATCAAAAAAAAAAAAAAAAAAATCATACAAGCCTTATGGACAAATATATCAACAATCCTACTTGACTTGATATTATCTTATTGAATACGCATATAGTTTAGTTGTATGTATAAACACTATTGCAATACATAATAATTACATCCACAATCAGTGCCCTGCATACTTCGTGTCATTTGGTGTGTGTGTGTGTGTGTGTTGTTTGATTTTTTGTTGTTGCTTTTTTTCTCTTTTTTTTTGGGGTGGGTAGGGGGTGGGGGTGGGGGTGGGGGGGGTGGGGGGGGGGGGGTGAGGAGGGTTTTTTGTTTTTGTTTGTTTATTGCTGTGGTTTTTTTGTTTTTGTTTTTTGTTTGTTTGTTGGCTGGGTTTTTTTAATTTCATTTTCAGAATATGATGTTTGTATCAGGATTATGTACATGTGTATGTTTAAATGTGTATGTGAATGTCATGTCCTTACTTCTACTTCTCTTTGTTACTTTGTGAATATTTTGATTCATTTTCATTGTCTATTTACCCTGAGGGCTGGATGAAAAAAAAAAAGCACATGTATGCTTAATCCACTTCCCTCAATAAAAAAAAAAAACAACAACTTCGTTCGTTCGTTCGTTCGTTCTCTTTGTGTCCCTGATAATGGCCTGTGGCCGATGTACAATAAACAATTTGTCTTGTCTTGTCTCATCTTTGAGTCTCTGTGTCTGTCTGTCTGTCTGTCTGTCTAGGATGTGTGTGTTTCCACAAGCCACCGATTTGTTCTTTTGTTCTTT
>NC_134876.1:53032437-53037437 GCF_041734735.1 Babylonia areolata | reverse complement strand
TTGAAGTGTTGTTTTGCTTCTGTTCTATTCTATTCTATTCCATTCTGCACACAGGTTGTTACAAACGGAAAACGCATAATGTTGTCCCAGCACGTGATTTTGGGGGTTCTTGGTTTGTTTCCAGCTTCTATCAGATTCAGTTTGACATTTCATGCTGAGACAGTGGCGCTGTGAAGAGGTTTTATGTACTTGTTTGGGGCAGAGCGAATAAGAGAGAGAGAGGGGAGGGGGGAGAGAGAGAGAGAGAGAGGAGGGCTAGGAGCTAGAGAGAGAGAGAGAGGAGGGGCTAGGAGCTAGAGAGAGAGAGAGAGAGGAGGGGCTAGGAGCTAGAGAGAGAGGAGGGGCTAGGAGCTAGAGAGAGAGGAGGGGCTAGGAGCTAGAGAGAGAGAGAGAGAGGAGGGCTAGGAGCTAGAGAGAGAGAGAGAAGGGGCTAGGAGCTAGACACTTACGTTAGAGAGAGAGGAGGGGCTAGGAGCTAGAGAGAGAGAGGAGGGCTAGGAGCTAGAGAGAGAGAGAGATAGGAGGGGCTAGGAGCTAGAGAGAGAGAGAGAAGGGCTAGGAGCTGGAGAGAGAGAGAGAGAGAGAGGAGGGGCTAGGAGCTAGAGACAGACAGAGGAGGAGCTAGGAGCTAGAGAGAGAGAGGAGGAGCTAGGAGCTAGAGAGAGAGAGAGGAGGAGCTAGAGAGAAAGAGAGGAGGGCTAGGAGCTAGAGGGAGAGAGAGAGAGAGGAGGGGCTAGGAGCTAGAGAGAGAGAGAGAGGAGGGCTAGGAGCTAGAGAGAGAGAGGAGGGGCTAGGAGCTAGAGAGAGAGAGAGAGAGGAGGGGCTAGGAGCTAGAGAGAGAGAGAAAGAGGAGGGGCTAGGAGCTAGACACTTACGTTAGAGAGAGAGGAGGGGCTAGGAGCTAGAGAGAGAGAGGAGGGCTAGGAGCTAGAGAGAGAGAGAGATAGGAGGGGCTAGGAGCTAGAGAGAGAGAGAAGGGCTAGGAGCTGGAGAGAGAGAGAGAGAGAGAGGAGGGGCTAGGAGCTAGAGACAGACAGAGGAGGAGCTAGGAGCTAGAGAGAGAGAGGAGGAGCTAGGAGCTAGAGAGAGAGAGAGGAGGAGCTAGAGAGAAAGAGATGAGGGCTAGGAGCTAGAGGGAGAGAGAGAGAGGAGGGGCTAGGAGCTAGAGAGAGAGAGAGAGGAGGGCTAGGAGCTAGAGAGAGAGAGGAGGGGCTAGGAGCTAGAGAGAGAGAGAGAGAGGAGGGGCTAGGAGCTAGAGAGAGAGAGAAAGAGGAGGGCTAGGAGCTAGAGGGAGAGAGAGAGGAGGGGCTAGGAGCTAGAGAGAGGAGGGGCTAGGAGCTAGAGAGAGAGAGAGAGAAGGGCTAGGAGCTAGAGAGAGAGAGAGAGAGAGAGAGAGGGAGAGAGAAAGAGGAGGGGTTAGGAGCCAGAGAGAGACAGAGACAGAGAAAAGAGGGGTTAGACGCTGGTGTTTCTGCAATGCATGCTTCGGTTTTTAAACAACAGAACCGAACTGTTGCATGCTGGATCGCCGCAGCCATTTAGATTTATCATGGGCTAATGGTGGTAAAAAAAATCAAAAAAATCCTGAAACATAAAAGCAGAACGTCAACTCTGTAGAAATGTTATGATGTTAACCGAGTTGATATTTCTGGATGTTTTCGTTCCCAAAGCAACAAGAGCCTTTTTTTTCTTGGATAGAATGTGTGTGTATATGTGTGTGTGTGGGGGGGGGGGGGAGGGGCGGGGGGCGGGGGGAGGGGGGGGGGACTGAGGTTATCACACTTGTCTTATTTGTGCACCGTTACATTTGGGTCATTTAGTTACAGCGCAGTTCTGTACGGCCGCGGGAGGGTAAAGGTGCCGGAGGTGGGGAAGGGGGGAGGGGGGGGGCGTGGGTTTTGTGGGGGTGGGGGGTGGGGATGGAGTTAACTTCGCGCATCATATCTTTCCCTCTACTGCACAGCTCAGGTGTCGATGGAAAGCACTTTTCTTCTTCTTCTTCTTCGTTCGTGGGCTGCAACTCCCACGTTCACTCGAATGTACACGAGTGGACATTTACGTGTATGACCGTTTTTACCCCCGCCATGTAGGCAGCCATTCTCCATTTTCGAAGGAGGGGTGGTACTTTTTTTGGGGGGGGGGTGGGGGGGGGGGTTGGTTTGGTTTGTATTATTTCTGTATCTTTTGATTCCCTTAAAACGTTTATTTGTTTTTCTTTCTTTTTCTTGTTGCTAAGGCTGACCGGAAGTGGTGAGAGGGGAGTGGTAGGGGTGGTGGTGGCGTCTCCTCTCGCGTCACACACCTTGACAGCGTTTATCATTAAAAAAAAAAAAAAAATGGGCGAGTGCAGTGAGTAGATAGCAGCCAACCGTTTGATGATTTCTGTAAAAAAATAAATAAATAAATAAATAAACAAATAAATAAAATAAAAATCTCGGACGCTGGTTTACGTGGATGGAGGGGGGAGGGGCATGGGGGGGATGGGGGGGGGGGGGGTTGAGGGGAGGGAGGATTCCGAGGGTAGCACCGTGGAGACTGAAGCGCTGACCGCCTGGTGGATGTGATGGGAGCAACTGGTCAGCGGTCAGCAGGGACTGTCGGTCAATTTGTGTGTGTGTGTGTGTGTGTGTGTGTGTGTGTGTGCGTGCGTGTGTGTGTGTATCTGTGGCGTGGTCGTATGTGTGTGTGTGTGTGTGGAGGGGTGGGGGGGTCACAGGTGTGGGAACGTAAGTGTCCAATCGTTTAGATCCCAGCGGGATAAAGTGACTTCGTGGGTACACCTGCCCTTCCTATCTACCGCTCTTTTATGAGAGAGAGAGAGAGAGAGAGAGAGAGAGAGAGAGAGAGAGAGAGAGAGAGAGAGAGAGAGAGAGAGAAAGGGGGGGAGGGTACTAGAGAAAGATTGTTAAACCGATCTGACCACGCAGTTATGCTTGTTGTGCTTTTTGCCTTATCTTCATAGCTTCTGATACAAATTTTGCTAACGAGATTATCACCTCGTAATCTTCTGATGTTAACATGAGAGAAAGAAAGAGGGAGTGAGAGAGAGAGAGATGTGTGTGTGTGTGTGTGTGTGTGTGTGTGTGTGTGTGTGTGTGTGTGTTTGCGTGTGTATGTGTGTGTGCGTATACTTATGTGTGTGCCTATGTGTATATGTATGTGTTCATGTGTGTCTGTATGTCTATATTCATCTCCCTCTCCCTCTCTCTCTCCGCTCCAACCCGTGGAAATATATCCCTGTGTGACGGGCGCAATAGCTGAGTGGTTAAAGCGTTGGACTTTCAATCTGAGGGTCCCAGGTTCGAATCTCGGTAACGGCGCTTGATTGGTAAAGGGTGGATTTTTCCAATCTCCCAGGTAAAACATGTGTGCAGACCTGCTTGTGCCTGAACCCCCTTCGTGTGTATACGCAAGCAGAAATCAAGTACGAACGTCAAAGATCCTGTAATCCATGTCAGCGTTCGGTGGGTAATAAAACCAAGAACATACCCAGCATGCGCACCCCCGAAATGGAGTATGGCTGCCTACATAGCGGGGTAAAAACGGTCATACACGTAAAAGCCCACTCGTGTACACACGAGTGAACGTGGGAGGTGCAGCCCACGAACGAAGAAGAAGAAGAAGAATATCCCCACATCCACCCCAACCAGTAGATATGTCTGGTTGTCTGTCTCTCTCTATTTGTCCACCCCCCACGCCCCCTCTCTCTCTATCTTTCTCTCTCCACCAAAAGAACCGTGAATATGTTTTAGTTTTTCCTCTTTAATCTGCGCTCGATTTTGATGAAGTGTTCGTCAGTACTTGCAGCATTGTTATTGTGTCAGCACTTGCAGCATTGTGTCAGTACTTGCTGCAATATATCATTGTGTCAGTACTTGCAGCAGTGTGTCATTGTGTCAGTACTTGCAGCGTCATGTCATTGTGTCAGTACTTGCAGCGTCATGTCATTGTGTCAGTACTTGCAGCGTCATGTCATTGTGTCAGTACTTGCAGCATTGTGTCTACGTCATTATGTCAACACTTGCAGCATTGTGTCAGTACTTTCAGGATTGTGTCAGTACTTGCAGCATGCATTGTGTGTCATTGTGTCAGTACTTGCAGCATGCATTGTGTGTCATTGTGTCAGTACTTGCAGCATGCATTGTGTGTCATTGTGTCAGTACTTGCAGCATGCATTGTGTGTCATTGTGTCAGTACTTGCAGCATGCACTGTGTGCCATTGTGTCAGTACTTGCAGCATGCATTGTGTGTCATTGTGTCAGTACTTGCAGCATGCATTGTGTGTCATTGTGTCAGTACTTGCAGCATCATGTCATTGTGTCAGTACTTGCAGCGTCGTGTCATTGTGTCAGTACTTGCAGCATGCATTGTGTGTCATTGTGTCAGTACTTGCAGCGTCGTGTCATTGTGTCAGTACTTTCGGGATTGTGTCAGTACTTGCAGCATGCATTGTGTGTCATTGTGTCAGTACTTGAGTCGTTGTGTCATTCTGAAACGCTCTGGCAGAGGTGACTGATCTTTCTCTTCCACAGAATGTCAACGTTGCGGGACAGAGTGCGTCAAGCGAATCAGCTAATCGAAGCTTTCTTCCTTCCTCCCTCACTGCCTCTCTCATTGAAGTCTGACTTTCTGTCGTTTCATTTCGTTTGTCAAGTGCCAGTTTTGTGATTTCACTTTTGTTTGTTTGCTTTGTTGTTGTTTTTTTCTTTTCTTTTTGTTTTTCTTTTTATTCTTTTTTTTTTTTTTTTTGGTTGAACTGAAGACCCTACTTTTGGTGAAGGTTGGGTGTAAAATAATTCAAAGAGCAAAAAATAAGTAAGTAGATAAAGATGAAAGGCCCAACAGGCTCAGCTTTTACCTTTATGTCAGTTTTGCTTTGTTAATCTCCCCCCTCTCTCTCTCTCTCTCTCTCTGTTTGTCTTCACACACATACAGAAAAAGAAACACGAAAAACAAAAACAAAACAAACAAACAAACAAACAAACAACAACCAAAAGACA
>NC_134876.1:53009937-53024937 GCF_041734735.1 Babylonia areolata | reverse complement strand
ACCTACTTTCTAATGAGTATAAAATGAAGTGTTGATTGTTTACGATGAATTTATCATCTTAATTTAAGTCATCTGAACTGATCAGGTTTAACGAGCTCATCGCGGAAAATTACAAACTGCGTTAAATCAGTCTAACGTAGGCAAACAACTGGAATAGATCTAAAGATGGAATTGCGATGATTCTGCCAGTATATAATACTTACAGTTTACTGATCCGACGAATTGTTGGAGTTTTAACGACCTATTAGCGCCTACACCCTTAAGGTCAAGTTTGTTCGGTTGAATGATCCGACGAAAGAGATACTTAAAGTCTTAACTCCCGAGAGCAAGGTTTCGGTTGCGCATGCGCACTAGAGCCTATCAGGGACTTGTATCCAAATCCAGACGACCTTCCCTACATGGGTCACATATGGTGGTGAAAGGTTAGTAGATCGTCATATTTCTCTCCGTTTGCATGTTTTACAAACAATGTGGTCGTTTACGGTTGCCAACGTCGAGGGGCTGTCTGCATGCTTTCCAATTCTCACCGGACAGTACCACGTGCTGGTGCTATTTTTATCTGACAGACACGTCTAGCGCAAACACAAACGGCTCTAGCTCCGCCCCTTTTCTCTGCATTCAAATTTTGTATTACGTGTAGCTGACACATTTTGTACTTTCCAAAGTCAATTCAGGTCTAGATTGGAAGCTGCTAGGCAAATCTCGCTCTCTGCCATAAATGAAGCCAAACCGTAGCTTTATTAGGCTTTTATTTTGAATAAACCTTCACCGACGTCACAGTGTCAGACTCTGGTGAGAAACTGGCTTGATTCAAATCGCCCGCCATTTATAGTCCGGTTCAGGCTTTAATTAAATACGCTGTGTGACAAACACACGTTGCCGCGCAGCCAATGACGTACAGCGAACTAGTCGTAGGTGGTTATGTGGCGAGGACAAAATGACGTAAGCTTAGCGTCAGTTGAAATCTTTAGACTGACGAACGATTAGACTGAAATCAAGCATGCTTCTGACTGGTGAAAGTGTGTGTAAGCACAACAAATATAATATTGCAGTGGACGATACAGAGACTTGATTTAATCGGTGTTTAGAGAATGGGTTTAGAATGGGGTTTTGCATCAAACCGGGAATGGTGCCACACATTCTGCGCGAGCCGTTGATGACTGGCAAGTTGTGAAAAAGACGTCTGCTATAGCTCAGCTTTCAGCTTGTGCTGTGAGTTGAACTACGCAGTCAGTAGCCAGTCGTACTGAGCACTTGGCTACATATATAAACAATGTCTTCTCATTTACTATTATGAAATGCAAACTTTCATTCGTTTCGAGGCATTCAGTGTTTTCCTTTATCAAACATATGCTTTTTCTGTCTGTTAAAATATCGTATTCATTTATTTCTTTGATACAACGGGCTGTTTTTTGAGGGGGAGGGGTGGGGGGCGGGGGTGGGGGGTGGGGTGGGGGTGGGGTTAAACATATCGTGCTGTTCGTTGAAACATTAATAAACTTGTATTTGATTTGTTTGTCATTCTAAGACATTGCCCCTAGATTTCTGCGAGAATGCATGCTGCTCATATTGCTGCATCTCAAACTGGGTTCGTTTTCCAGCTGTCTTGAAAATAATACAGCTGTCTTAAAGATAATGATTTGGGCTGCTTGCCCCCTTCTCTCTTTCGTTTGAATATGCAAGCACAGTGAGTGTATCAACTGATCTCGCCTCCGTTGGAATTTTTATTACAATTCGTTACTATGGGTTCCAACAAGGGAGAAGTATGAGTGCTTAAAAGTATAGTATAGTATAGTATAGTTTAGTATAGTACAGTATAGTATTGTATAGTAGTGCAGTGCAGTACAGTGCAGTGTCGTGTCGTGTCGTGTCGTGCAGTGCAGTGCAGTGCAGTGCAGTGTAGTGCATGCGTTGTGTTGTATTACGCTGTGTTGTACAGCGTTGTACTACACTCTACTGCATTGTGTTGAATAACCTTCTCCTCTCTCTCTCTCTCTCACACACACACACAAACACACAAACACACACACACAATCCTGTGTATGAAAAGCAGACCTCTTCACAGAGCAAGACTGTGTGATTTTGATGTGAAGAGTTTCGTGAAGAAATGAAGGGGCCTCCATAGAATGAAGAAATCAATAACCACGATACACAGACTGTGGCTTCGGACACAACCCAATCAACGGAAGAAGACAGGCGGAAATTTTCAGCAAATTGCTTTTTCTTGAAGACAAAAACAAAACAAAGATCAAATTGAACAACAAAGGAGCGGAGGGAACAAAGTGCAGGCAAACGACATTTCCGTTCATTTTGAAAACGACCTTGCATAGCTGCCTTAAAGAAACGAGGGGCAGCGAGGAGGGTGCTCGGAAGAGCATTAAATATTAAACCCATCAAGGGCGGCAACTGGGCGAGCACTGATGAGGTAAGAACAAAAATGAAAAAAAAAGACGATCCACATCTGATATTTGCCACAGTCCCCCACCCCCCTTCCTACCCGGTCTCGGTGGAGGGGGGCGGGGGCAGGGGTGGGGGGTGGGTGGGTGGGGGTTCGGGGGGTGGTAGAGGAGGGATTGTGTAGGCAACATGCTGGATGAGATGTGTCCATGTCAAGCCTCAAGGAGGTAAAAGAGGGAACTGTGTCCCATGGACATGTTAATGAGATTAGATTTGTTTTCGTTCGATCTTCTTATTTCATTTTTCTTCTTTAATATATATATATATATATATATATAATGTTATTCTTCCTTCCAGTTGAATTGTTTGGTTTACTCCATCGGAAATGAGGATCGTAGCACGTTTTGAACTCTGTTTCTCAATAAAAGTATGGCCCTTTAATGATCCAAACCAACAGGGATCTAGGTGAAAGAAAGAAGAAGAAGAAAATTAAAAGAGATCATTTTGCGAAATTTCCCCAGCGAACAAAATCTATATGCACATTATGTCGATGGAATTTTGGAACTCCGAGCACGTGAAATCCCATCCATGTCGCGTGATAAGATGAACTATGTTGCCCTTTGCACCGCAAAACATCCATCACTTTAATTGCACCGCCAGGAATTTAGCACGTCTAGTCTCAGCTCTGTCGAATTATTCTTTCGTCTTTTTCTCTACAGAGGAAAAGTACCAGGTTGCAAATGTGGAGAGAGAAAAAGAGCGACAGATACATATATATATAACTCTGCTCTCAAGCTAACGAATGTATCTCTGATCGAATCCGACTTCCAACAGCTCATTCATCAGCGCTTCTCTTCTTTATGCATTTCTTTCTTTTGCTCAAAATGTTTTTGACTTATTAGAAAAAAAAAAACTACTTGGACTGTACATATCTATTGTTCACTCCATACATTTTGCTTTGGTCTGGGGTGGTTTTTTTATTTTTTTATCTGTCCATAATTCTCTCTAGGTTTTCGTTTAAAGACTACGACAGTGTATTCATTCATAGTATATCATGTTTTTGTATTTACGTTTTGCATTTCGTTCATAGCTTCGTGAATGTGTGGCAAGGTTGTCCCAAACAGATGACTGTTCAATGCGCACAGAAAGACGTAACGTCAAGAAAGACTTCAGTATCAAGCAAAGTCCTCTGCAAATACTAACCGTGACAGGAAAACAGACAGAGGACACATGAACAAACTATACAAAAAATTAATAATTGATGGTGGAGTAGCAATGTGACAGTCCCTGCTTGCCTTTGGGGGGAGATCCAGCCGAAATTCCAAACAAAACAACATGTTGTGGCAAACAAAACAAACACATCGACATAACAAACACGCTGGACAAAGGTTCCTCCCCCTCATCTCTGAGAAAACCTGACCACAGGGTGTCAGACAAAACATTATAATCATGTTTTCTGTGTCCCCTGTTGCTTGGTACGTGCGTGCGTGTATGTGTGTGTGTGTGTGTGTGTGTGTGTGTGTGTGAGAGAGAGAGAGAGAGAGAGAGAGAGAGAGAGAGAGAGAGACATACATGCAGACAGACGGAAGCAGAGGAAACACACACACATATACACACACACAAATACACACACACACACACACACACACACACACACACACACACACACACACACACACACACACACACACACACACACACACACACACACAAACACACACACACACACACACACACACACACACACACACACACACACACACACGCGGAAGCATTAGTGTACATTTCAGCAAGACATTCTCTGTCAATATGAATATAATAATAATAATAATAATAATAATAATAAAGGCAGAGAAGGGAGGCTATTTTAGGAAGAGGTGGGTTTTAAGGCCTGACTTGAAAGAGCTGAGTGTGGAGATTTGACGAAGCGAAAGAGGAAGTTCATTCCAATTGCAAGGTCTAGAAACAGAGAAAGAACGGCGGCTAACAGTCGAGTGTTTGAATCTGGGTATGCGTAAACAGAGTGGATCCGAAGCCGATCGTAGTGAGCGAGATGGAGTGTAGAGGTGAAGGCAGCCGCAGAGATAGGAAGGGGCAGATTTGTGAATACATTTATAACATTAAGTGCTGATCTTGTACTTTATTCTGTGTGAGACAGGGAGCCAGTGGAGATGTTGCAAAAGAGGAGTGATGTGTTCAGACCTTTTCTTTCTGAGGACGAGTCGGGCAGCAGAGTTTTGTATGCGCTGAAGGGACTGAATGGATGAAGCAGCCAAACCAGACAATAGAGAGTTACAGTAGTCAAGGCGAGAGAGAATAAGAGAAACGACAAGTCTAGATGTTGCGTCAATGGACGGATATTTCCGGATGGAACTGATGCGTCGCAATTGACAGCAGCAGGATGTAGAAAGTGATGTGGTAAATCTGTTTGTGCCTTCTACTTGTTGCTGTGGAAACAGTCTTATGAAAGAAAATGTTAAATAACCACAGAAATTATGTTTCCTGTCTCTCCAAAATACAAGAAAAGAATACACTGATGTTTTGCAACAGCTGTTCAAGTAATATTCACCAGCGATCGACTCCATCTTAGAGAGAAAGAAAGAAAAAGAGATAGACAGACAGTCACAGACGGACAACATGACCGACATGGATACTCATGGGCACTGTTCTATCCGATGAACAAGCCTGGCCATTACACGCATTACGCCCACAGAACACTCCTCTTATCCCTACGCTAAATACACCCACTCACCTCAGCTCTCTACCAGACAGCCTCACCAGGGACGCAGAAAGTGGAAGAGACCTTGTTGCGGCATGTATTGTTGCCCCTTCATGGATTGTTGCAGCCTCACTGCACATATTGTCGCCACTCTGCACCGTTGCTGTTGTGTATGTGTGTGTGTGTGTGTGTGTGTGTGTGTGTGTGTGTTCGTGTGCACACGCGCATATGAGATTGCTGTGTGCTTGTTTGTGTGAGTGTATGCATGCGCGTGTATTTTGTGTGCATGTTTGAGAGTAAATTCGTGTTTATGTAAAAGGAGTGTGTGGTGGAGAGGTGGGGGTATAATATGTGCGGGTGTATTTGGCGTGTGCGTGTATACGTGTGTGCGTGCGGATGTGTGTGTGTGTGTGTGTGTGTGTGTGTGTGTGTGATATCTGCAAGCGCACAGCCCTTCAAAGACGCTATGCTAGGTCGTAAAAATTACGTCACAACTTCTCAACCAGTGGGTTCGGGATCTTGAGTCTATCGTAAAAGTAACCTATGGATGGACTGTAAAATGGTCAGGTTTGGCTACACTGTGTGTGTGTGTGTGTGTGTGTGTGTGTGTGTGTGTGAGTGAGTGAGTGTGTGTGTGTGTGTGTGTGTGTGTGTGTGTGTGTGTGTCATTTTATCTGCGAGGGCACAGCCCTTCAATGACTCAATGCTGGGTCATAAAAAGTTTCGTCACAACTCAGTCCTCACAACAACACCAGGTCAGAGGGCCAGGGCGACAATATGTGCAGTGAGGGCTGCACGTATTGTTGCTGGCGACAATCTATGCAGGGGCGACAATCCATGCAGGGGCGACACTACATGCCGCAACAAACCTCTCTGCTGATAACCAACACAGAGCAGACCCGGAGTGTCCCTGTTCTATAGTGGGCAAATGCCAGGGTGAAGAGAAGTAAGCAGCTCTCGTTATGCACTTCCTATTTCGGCTCCTGAGTCCTTCCATCTGGAAGACATCGTGCACCACTGAGGTGGAGACTTTTTCTGTTAATCTGTTAATGTCCTCCATGTCCCTTCAGAGTTAGGTCGAGAGGGCTGAGAGAGAGAGACAGAGAGAGAGAGAGAGAGAGAGAGAGAGAGAGAGAGCAGTGGAAGAGCGTTGTTTAGCCATCTGTCTTTACTCTTTCTCACTCTCTTCCTGTCTTTTTCTCCCCATCTCTCTGCTCGTTTCTCTCTCTCTCTCTCTCTCTCTCTCACACACACACACACACACACACACACACACACACACACACACACGTAAGCATTAGTGCACATGCACTCCCCCCCCCCTCCACACACACACACACATCCCCCTTTCCCCACCCAGCATTGTGATACGCCGTATCTGTTCATTTCCACAATCAGCATAAAGGCACTGCAATAGCTTTTCAAAGCCTCATTCCAGACCAGCCTCACCCCCCCATCCCCCCCCCCCCCCCACACACACACCCCTGCACAAACACCACTTCCTTTGCCCTCTCTTTTTCCCATCCCGAAACAAACACAACAGCAACGCCTTTCGCTCCATCCTCAAACTCCTTTCTTCTCTCTTCTTCACAGACAACGTTCTTTCCCTCGGTCTCCCTCCCTCCCCCCCCCCCCCCTCCGACACCACATCCCCACCCCTCTGCGTTGTAATATACAACATTTTCCTTTTCAATCTTGTACTTTTTCTCACAGCACACAGTTCACATATATCTGTCGTTATATTCGCAGACATCTTTGCAATGCTTCGTTCATGCACAGTTCATGTAATTTATGCAAGATGTACAAAGTAGTCGCATCAGGAAAAAACAAACACTTGACCTCTACAATATAAGAAAAGACAAAACAAGTAGACCAAGCACACAAACAGTAACGTACATTCGAATTCTTCATAGTCACTAATCATTTTGATATGAGCTAAATTGATCGACTCCTTCCGCCCTAGTTTGGCAAGCCCCAATCTACTCATCACTTTACTGATGATCAAACCTAGCGAAAGCCATCGCAGCCACCCTCACTCGATGTTTATTGCTTAATGAACGGTCTCATTAGCGCGGTAGAGAGAGAAAGAGAGATGGGGGGGGGGGGAGGGGGGAAGAAAGAATGAGAGAGATATATATAGAAAGAGAGAGAGAGAGAGATAGAAAGAGAGAGAGGGGGAAGAAAGAAAGAAAGAGAGAGAGAGGAAGAGAGAGATAGAGAGAGAGGGGGGAGAAAGAAGGAGAGAGAGAGAGGAAGAAAGAAAGAGAGAGAGAGAGAGAGAGAGAGAGAGAGAACACACACACACACACACACACACACACACACACACACACACGCTCCAAAACTGTACAAAACCAAATATTTTCCACGACAATTAGAAGGACCGATGTGCGTACTCGTTTGTTTGTTGTTGTTTTTAATCCATCTTTCACCCATTGAGGAGACGACTGGCTTTCCTTCAACTGACACATTTCCAAGAAAGCCAGGACCATAACCTGTTTAATAATAATAATAATGGTAATTATATAGCGCTGAATCTTGTGCATAGACAAACCAAAGCGCTTTCGCAACAGTCATTCACACGCATGCATAACTCTAAAACTGGAGAAACTGAAAACAAGGAAGAGTTTATGACACAAAAATGGCAAGGACGGCCGTTAGCTTCAGAACAGTGCTGTATTCCGGTCAAGAAAACAAAACAAAACAAATTATTGAATAAAAACAACAACGTAACGAAACTATGCTTATGTCAGTGAACTAGGATTGCATCTGGTTATTAAAAACAACAGCAACAAAAAAAAAAAAAAAACCCTCTGTGTTCATATGACACTTCTACACCTTTCTCAGGAAAGCAACAAAAAATAAATCCTCTACCTCTTTTCCAATAAAACGAAGATATTTGGATTATATCCACTCCTTTCCTGGAAAAAACATTGGGGTCTCTTTCACTACTTAATCTCTCCCACACCGTATTTTTCGAGGAAAGGTGGAGGGGGGGCCGGGGGTGAGGGGCAGAGACATTTGAGACTATCCCACCCTTTTTTTGGGGGGGAGGAGAGACATTAGATTTTCCTCGTAAAGACAACAGGGTCTCTTTACCTATTCCCCGAGCCAGTTGCTTTGCTCGGACGGAGGAGCCTAGTATGGTCGTAACCCGCTACTAACTGTGCGTAGTATGGAACTGACCAATGGCGTGGTTCGGTCAACGTAGGCATTTAGTCACGTGTAACTGTCAAAAAGTTAGAATCAAGCAATGCAACTGGCTCCAGGTCAACAATGATATCATGGTTTCTCTTGGTCTTTCATCAGAAAGCAAAGCCATCAGGATCTAGGTTTTATGTTATGTCTCCGTTTGCATATTCTGCATCATATAAATTAACCCTTTCTGGTTTGTGCCCATCCATGTTTCTGCATTCATTTTTTGCGATTTCCATATAAACAAAAAGCTGCTCTTCCCATGAATGTGCAGGAAGTTCGAATATTCCCGTTACAGACTCAGATTAGCATTCATTGTTATGAAATTGTAAAAGGCTCAAAATTCAAATAACAATTTCTTTTTAAAATGAATAGGTAAAAACATACCTGAGATGGCTTCCGAAGGTCTAGTAACTATGAGAAGATAAAGCGTGAACATTAAACCCTTCAGTAACAGCAAATGGCATGAGTAAGGGGAAGCGTCACTAAATACTCTGCAAAGAACAGGGCCATTTGTCATGCCTGACATGACTCGAGTTTCGTGTCCTAGATAACACTCCTTTAGAAGTCGACAATGGAAGTGGTCGTTTCTAACACACACACACACACACACACACACACACACAACTATTCAACGACTTGCCGAAACTACCAGTGAAGTGTGGCATCAGAACGATGAATGAAATAACGGAGGAATGCTATGCCAAACAAGACAAGTTATATCAGCAAATGAATAATCAAGCACAACGTTAAGTGAACAGCAACAACAACAAAACAGTAGCAAACAAACTGCTGCAATTATGTTTTACAAGGAAGAGAGTTCTCATAACACGAAAAATAACACCTTTTTTTTCTTCTTCTTTTTTTTTGTTTTTGTTGTTGTTGTTTTTTTGTCTGTTTACTTTCCTTTTGATATCGCCACTGTTCCTAAAACAACTTTTTGGCATAGTTCTCTTATCATTACAATGATTAATCATAAATCATAGTTAAATTGTCTATTCTGAGGCTTTGAATCTTTTATTGATCTGTAATATAATTATCCGTGACTCGATCTTTTAGCCAAACATCTTTATATATATATATATATATATATATATATATATATATATATATATATATATATATATATATATATATTTATATTTATTTCTTTATTTGTGAACACTTTCTATTCCCCTTTGATGTTCCGTTTATAACATGAGCCACAAGTCTGCTGGATGGATGTCCGTTTCAAACCATTGCAAGTTGTCTCTGCCAGTTGCTGCACATCACAAATGCTGCAACACGTTATTCGTATCATAATGTTAATACTGGGTTACATTATTGTTTAAAGTTTGGGAATAACGACAACAATCTATCCCAAAACACCCACACGGAAAATTAGAAGCCTCACATTGATTGGGTTCATGAACATCTTCAATGCTGGAATCGAGTGAAAAAAAAATAAGAAGAAAAACAAAAACTACTACTATAGCAACTAAAATGAAACAAACCAAAACAAATGCCACTATTCTCCTTGTGGCACCAACAATTTACTCTTTAGATCTTAAGCCTTAAAATGAAATAAAACAAGCAAGTATGTAAAAAAAATTATTAACCCCCTGACGAAAAGTCATGGTCAGATCCATGGACAGTGCTAACTTTATACCATCGGACGAGCTGCAGCGAACTTATACAGCACAGTAGGCTACATTCCATCCAGCTACTGTTGTATAAGCGGATCAGAAAGTAAACACCAGACACCATTTAACAAACGACTGAACTGGTACCACTGAATGGTTCTGTGCGAGTCCTATCTTATCGTGTGTGAACTATTTATGTTGCTTCTTCCTGACGGTCGGAAATCAGAGTCATAATGATAATGTCCACTGCAAGAGCTCACACTGGCAATTATTATACCCTTATAGATGCTATTCCAGGAGCCTAGATGGATTGCAATGACGATATGGATAATAACAAAAAAAAAAAAAAATAATAACCACCAGCAGGGTTATAACTTTGTCCGCATTTCGTTCTGTAACAAGGTGAAAAGTTCATGATGTTAGTGTGTACTATATATCGTGTGTACTGTGTACCGAGGTAAGCGGGAGAGACTGAGAGAGAGAGAGAGAGAGAGGCAGACAGACAGACGCAAAGACAGAGATAAAGACAGGGAGACAGAGATGGGGATAGACAGACACAGGCGTAATAAAGACGAGGAACATGACAGCATGAACATGCAGCAGAATGACTGTGAGCCAATCTGAACAGAAGCCAAGTGATGAAGCAAAATAAAATGACTGGATGCAATGATCTCAAACGCACAACACAAACACAAGGTTGAATTCCTCAGGCTGTGATAAATCGTTCAATTCTTTGCACACACACACACACACACACACACACACACACACACACACACACACACACACACACACACACACACACACACACACACACACACACACACACACTCACACACACGAACGCACTTGCAAGTTATAATTGCTTCCCCATGATCGATGAGTGCGCATGCCCAACGACGATCAGCATTTTCATCCAATCTCACGCATGCGTGGCTCTTCAAAAGATGATGAGACTGGGCCTTTGTCTTCCCTCTGCCTTTGTCTTTGTCTTTGCTTCTCTCTC
Source organism: Babylonia areolata (assembly GCF_041734735.1). Taxonomy (NCBI): domain Eukaryota; kingdom Metazoa; phylum Mollusca; class Gastropoda; order Neogastropoda; family Buccinidae; genus Babylonia; species Babylonia areolata. Next base: position 53,013,998 of record NC_134876.1, on the reverse strand, counting down.
TCTCTCTGCCTCTGTCTCTGTCTCTCTCTCTGTCTCTGTCTCTCATGTGTCTCTCTCTGCGTCTCTCATCATTCTTGGTCTTTCTCTTCTCGTTCCTATCGCATCGCTTCTCTTCTCTGTCTTCTCTCAGTTTCTCTTTCTCTCTGGGGTGTTTACTATGATGCTCTCTCTCTCTCTCTCTTTCTCTCCCTCTCTCTCTTTCTCTCTCTCTCTTTCTTTCTCTCTGTCTGTCTGTCTGTCTGTCTGTCTGTCTCTCTCTCTCATAGAATTGTAGTCTGCTGACGTGAACAAAATTACCCCCTTGTCAAAAGACCTTTGCGGGCAATGACCATAAAATAATTCAAGTTTCAATTCTCTCTCTCTCTCTCTCTCTCTCTCTCTCTCTTCCTTTCCTTTATTTTTTTTCTTCTTTTTTTCTTTTTATAATTTATTTATTTATTTTCTTTATTTTAATTTTTTTTTCTCAAGGCCTGATTAAGTGCGTTGGGTTACGCTGGCGGTCAGGCATCTGCTTGGCAGATGTGGTGTAGAGTATATGGATTTGACCGAACGCAGTGATGCCTCCTTGAGCCACTGATACTGATACTGATCCTTTCCCCCCATTCTTACTTTCTGTTTTTCCTCTCACCCACTTCTGTTCTTCCCACCCTTCTCTCTCTTCCTCTCTGTCCCCTCTCTTACTTCCTGCCCTCGACCCACCCCCCACCGCCAGCCCCTTTCATGCTACACTTTCCTCTCTCTCTCTCTTCCCTCTCTCTCTCTCTCTGTCCCCTCTCTTACTTCCTGCCCTCGACCCACCCCCCACCTCCAGCCCCTTTCATGCCACACTTTCCCCTCTCTCTCTCTCTTCTCTCTCTCTCCCTCTCTTTCCCCTCTCTTACTTCCTGCCCTCGACCCACCCCCCACCTCCAGCCCCTTTCATGCTACACTTTCCCCCCTCTCTCTCTCTCTCTCTCTCTTCTCTCTCTCCCTCTCTGTCCCCTCTCTTACTTCCTGCCCTCGACCCACCCACCAACTCCAGCCCCTTTCATGCTACACTTTCCCCTCTCTCTCTCTCTCTCTCTCTCTTCTCTCTCTCTGTCCCCTCTCTTACTTCCTGCCCTCGACCCACCCCCAGCCCCTTTCATGCTACACTTTCCCCTCTCTCTCTCTCTTCTCTCTCTCCCTCTCTGTCCCCTCTCTTACTTCCTGCCCTCGACCCACCCCCCACCTCCAGCCCCTTTCATGCTACACTTTCCCCTCTCTCTCTCTCTTCTCTCTCTCCCTCTCTGTCCCCTCTCTTACTTCCTGCCCTCGACCCACCCTCCATCTCCAGCCCCTTTCATGCCACACTTCCCCCCCCCTCTCTCTCTCTCCTCTCTCTCTCCCTCTCTGTCCCCTCTCTTACTTCCTGCCCTCGTCCCACCCCACCACCTCCAGCCCCTTTCATGCCACACTTTCCCCTCTCTCTCTCTTCTCTTTCTCTCTCTCTCTTCTCTCTCTCTCTCTCGCGCGCGCACGCGCCAAACCGCCTTCTGCTCTATTGTCTGCTCTCTCCTTCGTCTCTTGCCTCTCTCGTCCCCAACCTTTCACTCTCTCTCTCTTCATTCCTCACACACACACACACACACACACACACACACACACACACACACACACACACAGAGGAAGAGAAAGAAAGAAACAAAGAGAGGGGTGAGTGAGAGAGAGCGACAGACAGACAGACAGACAGACAAAGAAACACAAAAAGAGATAGGCAGGCAAACAAACAAACAGACTGACAGAATCATATTACGGTGACCCTGTCGGTGTCCGTGACACAAATGTCAGTGACATAAATCGCCTCGTGGGAGAGCGATAACGTGTCATGAAGCGCCCTTGGAACCATCGTAACTTCTCATGTGTGAGGACATAGCTGGGCAGTGGAGGTGCATAACTCATTCTATCGATCCTTTTTTTTTTTTTTAATTCATTCATTCACTAATTTCATCCATCTTGGGGTGCCAGTGCCGTTGCTATTGTCTCTATAGTTGTAGCATGTTGTCGAAAAGCATTTATTATTTGCAAAACCTTGTGGTCATTTCTCTGAGCTTAGCTTTACTTGTCCACATCTACAAGATAAGAACCAACATGCTCATCCAATTTATCTTTTTCTCTCTGTCTCTTTCTCTTTTTCTCTCTCTGTTTCTCTTTCTCTCTCTCTGTCTGTGTGTCTCTCTCTAGCATGCATGAACGCTATTCGATTTATGTTGCCACGTGCCACTGTTTCATTGATTCGTTGATGGAACTGTATGTAAATCGATTAAATTGACAAACGGTACTTGAATATTCTCTGTGTGTGTGTGTGTGTGTGTGTGTGTGTGTGTGTGTGTGTGTGTGTGTGTGTGTGTGTGTGTGTGTGTGTGTGTGTGTGTGTGTGTATGTGTGAGAGAGAGAGAGACTACGAACTCAGGTCGATGGCCTCGGGTTACTTAAATAATAATAATAATAATAATGTACATTTATATAGCGCCCTTTATCTCTAAGAGCTCAGGGCGCTTTACATGAAAGAAAAATATTACAAGTTACATAAAACATTCCTGACCACTCTTTCTCAAAAATCCCTCTCCCCCCCCCCCCCCCCCCGCCCCCCCCCCCCCCCCCCCCCCCCCTCACATTCTCCCTTTTCCATTCTTCATACATCCAAAGTGAGCGTCACTGCGTTCGAACAAATCCATATACGCTACAACAGATCTGCTAACCCAACGCGCTTAGTCAGGCATTGGCAGTGAGGGGAAAAAAGGCATAAACAAATAAATGGATACATCATCAAATTAATGAACAAATAATTATTTAAAAAGAAAGAGAGAGGGAGAGGGGGAGTGAGAAAGGGAGAAGGAAGGGGGTCGGGGAGGGAGAGACAGAGAGGGAGGAGTAAGAGAGAGACAGACAGACAGAATGAAAGGGGGGGAGAAGAGAAAGACAGAGGATGAGAGAAATAGAGAGTGAGAGAGAGAGGGGGGCGATAAAGCGAGAGAGAAAGGGAGAGAGAAGAGACAAACAGACCGACAGACCGACAGACAGACCGTCATGGATGCTCATGGGCACTGTTTAGTCCGATAAACCAGCCTGGCCATTACACGCATTACGCCCACAGAATACTCCTCTTATCCCTACGCTAAACACGCCCACTCACCTCACCAGCTCTCTATCAGCCAGCCTCACCAGGGACACAGAAAGTGAAAGAGACCTCTCTGCTGATAACCAACACAGAGCAGACCCGGAGTGTCCCTGTTCTATAGTGGGCAAATGCCAGGGTGAAGAGAAGTAAGCAGCTCTCGTTATGCACTTCCTATTTCGGCTCCTGAGTCCTTCCATCTGGAAGACATCGTGCACCACTGAGGTGGAGACTTTTTCTGTTAATCTGTTAATGTCCTCCATGTCCCTTCAGAGTTAGGTCGAGAGGGCTGAGAGAGAGAGAGAGAGAGAGAGAGAGAGAGAGAGAGAGAGAGAGAGAGGTGGGGGATGGAGAGAAAGATAGGAGGAGAGATTTATGAAAATGCACAGACTAACTATATGCCTTCCTTTTCTGTCTCTCTCCCCTCTCTCTCCAGTCCTTCCAGAGCTACATAGGGAGAAAGAAAGAAAGAAAGAGAGCTAGAGAGAGAGAGAGAGAGAGAGAGAGAGAGAGATGGAAGTGCGCTGAGGAACCATATATGTCGGTGTGTGTGTGTGTGTGTGTGTGTGTGTGTGTGTGTGTGTGTGTGTGTGTGTGTGTGTTCGTTCTTTAGTTTAATGTCTTTTCACTGAAAGTGATATTAGACGAGGGAAGGAAAAAAATCGAGTGGGAGGAGGGGGAGGGGGGGGGGAATTACTGTGTACGCATACGAGTAAGTGAAAGTGTGTGTGTGTGTGTGTGTGTGTGTGTGTGTGTGTGTGTGTGTGTCTTTCACCCCTCATAAGATCATGACTACACATAACTGAGATAGCCGTATCATATCACATCAATAAATCAGGAAGAAAGCCCACAGTCCTCCAGCCCATCCCCCCCCACCCCCCCCCCGCCCATAATCCTGAAACCCAGTGCCTTTCTCATTCCACCC
>NC_134876.1:52999937-53002437 GCF_041734735.1 Babylonia areolata | reverse complement strand
CTTCGCGCATGAAAAAAGCTTGGCTTAAACAACTGGAAACTTGATTCCAATGTTTAGACCCTGTTAGCTCCTCTCTCTCTCTCTCTTGTCTCTCTCTCTCTCTTGTGTGTGTGTGTGTGTGTGTGTGTGTGTGCGTGCGTGTGTGCGTGCGTGTGTGTGTATGTATGTGTGTGTGTGTGTGTGTGTGTGTGTGTGTGTGTGTGTGTGTGTGTGTGTGTGACAGACAGACAGATAGACAGTCAGACAGACAGAGCTCGGTTTGTCGGATCAACTCAGTCCAGTCCAGGAACGGATGGTAATACGAGTGTGCATAATTCGAAGCGCAAGCGCAAGCGTACACACACACACACACACATGCACACACACACACATGCACACACAGAGACACACAGACACACACACACACACACACAGACACACACACACACACTACCGCGAACGCCGACACTGAGATCACTCAACTGACTCCACCAGTATAGTAGGGTTTCCCTGCTGTGTGTTGATGGTATCAGGTGAGCAGACTTTCATAGCAAAACTATTTGTCAGGTCGCAACACCACGACTGTCCTTATCAATACCTGTCATCAGCTTTTACTAACCAATCTGCGATCTCAGCCAGAACGATAATGGGAACACACCCATCCACCATAACACACAAACACATATGCACGCACACGCACACGCACGCGCTCGAGAGAGAGAGAGAGAGAGAAGAGAGAGAGAACATTCCCCAATTCTATTGCATAAGAGGTACATGGTCAAATCCTTCCACGCACTATTCTACAACTGCTTCTCATCTGTTTTGTTTTGTCTGCGACTTAATTAGACCTCTAAGAAGATATTGTTCCTGAATGTTGAGTGTATTTGCGATGAGCATTTTTTTTTATTTTAATATCGTACCGTTTCCTATCCAACGGCTTACACGTACATGCGTTCCAGTTTATCAAAACATTGTATTGTATTGTATTGTATTGTATTGTATTGTATTGTATTGTGGTGTGGTGTTTTTTGTGTTGCTGTTTGCCGTGGGTTCTTTCACGTGGACAAACTGCCTCATCCACCACTCAAAGTCTTGTGGCGGCTGAAGTAAAAAACCCCGATCCGTACGTGGGACTCGAACTCGAAGACACTCGCTTCCTAGTCGGGCGTATAACCGCTAGGCCACCGCTCAACCTCTTCGTACAAATTCCGTCAGATTATGGTTTTCCAATGAAAATTTCGGAATCACTGATAACGCAGCCCCTGTATGCATTCGATGTCACACACACACACACACACACACACACACACACACACACATATATATATATATATATATATATATATATATATATATATATATATTAGTGTCATTATTATATTCATTGCATTGTTTTGATAGACCTATTGTCATGGGAACAGGTACTTTATCCATTCTGCTTCCTATCCACTCTTCTCTCTACTGTCTGTTATTTTATCACTCTTTTTATCTCTTGACATTCTTAAAAGAAATCTTTTTTTTCTTGTTGTTTTGAAGAACGAATGAATACACACACACATACACACACAGCAATACAGGGGCGCCAACACGCCACCCACTGAAGCAGACCCTGCTCTGCCAGTTCCGCCGATTCAGCGCACCAGGGACGAACATCTGCTGACGACAGTAATTCCTTGTGAGTGGCATTGAGGGAGTAGAAGAAGTGAGTAGAGGGCTGTGAGTGTCAACACACACGCACACACACACACACAATATATATATATATATATATATATATATATATATTGTGTGTGTGTGTGTGTGTGTAAAACACAAAATGTATAAAATGTACATATTCACAGATGAATTTTAGAAGAAAAAAAAAATATATATACACACATATTTCTATTCAAACTTGGCACCACAGGAATGGAGTGAGAAGACACCCAGGCTGTGTTCGTTGAAGAAAACAGGTAATCAAGGTGCCAGAACAATTCTGACAACAGTCTCTTCTGCTGTTGTTTTCTATCACTTCACCGCGAAAACACAATCACCTGCCTCCTCCATTTTCCCGCGACAAAAAATAATCATAATTGTCTGCCTCACCGCTCAGCGAAAACCTGAGAAGTCACCATGAAAGCTTATTTGTGTTTGCACATTTCTTCTGTCTTTGCTGCTGTGTGCACATGTCAGATGATCGGTATAAGGACAGGCCCGGCGCTTCCTTTTTTCGAGGAAGTGTCAGGGTTTGTTCCAATGTACCTTTTTATTTACCTGTGTGCTAGCTGAATCGGTAGCGTAAGCAGCACTGACTTGAAGTTGTGTGCCTCGTGAATGGAGAGAATTACCACTCTTTTTTTTGCTCAGCGAGAAACTGAGAAGTCACTATGAAAGCTTATTTGTGTTTGCACATTTCTTCTGTCTTTGCTGCTGTGTGCACATGTCAGATGATCGGTATAAGGACAGGCCCGGCGCTTCCTTTTTTGAGGAAGTGTCTGGGCTTGTTCCAATGTACCTTTTATTTACCTGTGTGCTAGCTGAA
>NC_134876.1:52984937-52992437 GCF_041734735.1 Babylonia areolata | reverse complement strand
CAACAACAACACTACCACCACCACAAACAACAGCACCACCACCACCACCAACAACAACAACAACGTCACCACCCACACCAACAGCACCTACAACACCACCATCACAGCCACCAACACCACCTACCCTCAAGCAGAGTCCAACCAGGTACATAGGCTCCTCGTTTCGCATGTCAGCTGGCATTTGGCTGGGTGGGTGAGGGGGACTGCACTACATGACGAAACAACCGACACGGCAACAGTCACAGTCTCTCCGAGGTTCTGACAGTGGCGTCAAGTCCCTGGCCCGGCTAGTTAACTCTCTCGTACGTACTGCGAGTCACTTTTTGGTGTGTGCTCCCACCTTTAGGTCGTAGTCCAACCTGAACATTCCATCGTCAACTGAGAATCTTGGATTATCGTTTTTTAGAACTGCTGTCAGAAGCAGTTTTAGGAGAAACAGACTAAAAGCGTGTTTGTGTGTGTGTGTGTGTGTGTGTGTGTGTGTGTGTGTGTTTTCTTTTATTCGGTGTCAGAAAATATAAGTAAGAATATATTTTTAAGCCTAAACACGAATACACCGATGTCACATGATTAACGTGCTCAGTTAAAAGGCACTGAGATGTCAACACAACTCAGAAACCGTGCAACTGTTCAGAAATCATACATTTCATCACCGTGAGTCAGCTGCTTTGAAGAACTGCTTAAAATAAACAAATGCATAAAACGAAACCAGATGATATTTATGTGGCGATCGCATTCAAGCACGGAGAATTATTTCTTATCTCCAAGTTCAAGCACCGTGATTTATTTTAAACAGCGAAGCACTAAATGTCAAATACAAAGGAAGAGAAGAAGAAGACGACTAACTAAAAATAATAAAACGAACAACAAACAAACAAACAAAAAAAAGTAGAGAAAGTAGCTGTGACGGTGAAGCGTGGAGCAACTACACGATTAGACGAGATAACACAGAGCCCACAGCGTCAACAGGTGGGGAGAGAGTGAGGCAGTACCGCGCGGCACACAGCCATGGCACAGTCTGAAGACCTCACGTCTCCTGCAGCCAGCTCCTGCCTCCAACCCTGCTGCTGCTGCTGTTTCTACCTCCTCCCCTCTCTCTCTCTCTCTCTCTCTCTGTGCTTCTGCTGCCACTGCTGCTACTACCCACACAAGCGCCGCCCAGCCTCAGTGGAATACTTCTCCGCTCTGGTCCTCATCGACACAGTGGTGGGTTCACTGAATCTGGCGCTGACCCCACAGTGAATGCCTGCCTGCCCGCGAACTATCATGATCACCACCGCTTCTCCTCCTTTCGTTCTCTTCTCACACGACAGCACTACGCTGTATCAGTGGTGGTAGCAGCCCGAAACTGACGGGCCGGCTCACTCAAATGCCTGTTTGTTGGTTCATAGCTCGCCTCTCTCTCTCTCTCGCTCTCTGCCCGCCTCCCCCCCCCCTCTCTCTCTCCTGGAGAGTGCATGACCAAGTGCATGCTTGTTGTGGGTTGCACAACTTTCGGTGCTCCACTGCCCCAATTGAAATGCAAACTGCGAACGACAGGGGGTGGTGGTGGTGGGGGGGGTGGACGTCGGCGGAGAGGGGGTAGGGGCATTGGGACAGGAGAGAAGAGGAGGGGGGGGGGGGGGAGAAAGAAGCATAATGAGAGGAACGTGGAAGTGTGAGGAGAGTGGGGGGGGGGGGGGGGGGGGACAGAGGGTGAGGGAGAGTTGGCGAGTCAAGTCTGTTGACGGTTGATTTATCCCCTCCTTGAACAAACCCGTCACACCTATGCTGCACCGCTGCAAGCACTTGCGCCCACCACCGATCTGCCTTGTTGACGTGCCCTGTCACATCCACCGTCTGAGCGCTAATGGATCAGAGGGGTGTGTGTGTGGGGGGGGGGGGGGGGGGGGGGGGACACGAAGTGACCGACTTGTTTTCAAAACAGATCAATCGCACGACTTTTTTTTTTTTTTTTTTTTTTTTTTAGATAACAACAAAAACATAAGCGTGTTATTATTCCTCCTCCATCAAATATCGACGGGGGCGGATGAGGAGGAATGTAGGGGATGAGGCTGAAGGAAGGCGGGAGGGAGGGGAGCGGGGGACGGGAATTAGACTTGTCATCGTCTGGTTGTATCTAAAACGCGTGTTTATAATTGTACTTATCTCTTGAAAGAGAATGAACAAGGGTGGAAGAAGGATGGACAAGAGAAGACAAAATCTTTATCATCGAGGGTAATAGATAAGCAAGTAACATGCTTTTTTTTTTTTTTACATCCAGCCCTCACGGCCCTAAAGAAGGAATAAAGCTTAAGAGGCGAAAATGAGTAAAAAGGAGAAAAAAATCAAAACACAATCAAAATACATCAGTATTTTCCGATTATCCCACCATTCACAGCCATTCCACCCTAAGCAAAAAAAGAGAGAGGGGGGGGATAAAAACCATGAAACAAACACACACACACACACACACACACACACACACACACACACACACACCACCACCAACAACAAAAAACAAAAAAAACGTGAAGACCCAACAGAGAAAACACCAGTCCTTCAGTCGCAATCAAACACCATCCCACCAGTTCGCACACACAGACACACGAGGGATCGGGGTGAGAGAGAGAGAGAGAGAGAGAGAGAGAGAGAGAGAGAGAGAGAGAGAGAGAGAGAGAGAGAGAGAGAGAGAGAGAGAGAGAGAGAGAGAGAGAGAGAGAGAGAGAGAGAGAGAGATGGTGGAGAGAAGTGAGACAGACACACAGAGAGACAGACAGGAATCAAAATCAGCAGATGCATTCCCTCTACCCCCAAACCCTCCACAAACACAGCAGATGCATTCCCTCTACCCCCAAACCTTCCACAAACACAGCAGATGCATTCCCTCCACCCCCAAACCCTCCACAAACACAGCAGATGCATTCCCTCCACCACCAAAAAAACTAAAAAACGTGAGACACGAGACACCTCCTCAGTCCAACACCCATACCCAGTTCGCACAACGACACAGCAGGATGCGTCGAGAGAGAGAAGATCAAGAAAGAGCAGATGAGAGCATGAGAGAGAAGACGGAGAGAGGAGAGCAGGAGAGGGGGATTGCGAGTCACCCCAAACGACAATCAAAACAGCAGATGCATTCCCTCTACCCCCAAACCCCCACAAACACAGCGATGCATTCCCTCTACCCCCATACCCTCCACAAAACAGCAGATGCATTCCCTCTACCCCCAAACCCTCCACAAACACAGCAGATGCATTCCCTCTACCCCCAAACCCTCCACAAACACAGCAGATGCATTCCCTCTACCCCCAAACCGCTCCACAAACACAGCAGATGCATTCCCTCTACCCCCAAACCCTCCACAAACACAGCAGATACATTCCCTCTACCCCCAAACCCTCCACAAACACAGCGATACATTCCCTCTACCCCCAAACCCTCCACAAACACAGCAGATGCATTCCCTCTACCCCCAAACCCTCCACAAACACAGCAGATGCATTCCCTCTACCCCCAAACCCTCCACAAACACAGCAGATGCATTCCCTCTACCCCCAAACCCTCCACAAACACAGCAGAGGCATTCCCTCTACCCCCAAACCCTCCACAAACACAGCAGATGCATTCCCTCTATCCCCAAACCCTCCACAAACACAGCAGATGCATTCCCTCTACCCCCAATACCCTCCACAAACACAGCAGATGCATTCCCTCTACCCCCAAACCCTCCACAAACACAGCAGATGCATTCCCTCTACCCCCAAACCCTCCACAAACACTCCACCTTTCTGCTTCTCCACACTCCTCTCTCCGGCCTCCAGAGAAAGCCAGGTCCTGGTGGTTGTCAGGGATGATTTTTCTCTTTCACCTGAAAGATGGAATTCATCATTTCCTTCATTTCATCCATGATATCGAACAATGAGATTTTTTTTTTTTTTACATTACATATATCTTCCACCAAAATCGCGCATACAATGGTCATATGGTATATTGTGGGAGAACGTCCTTCTTAAAGATCTCTCCCGCAGAGAGAGAGAGAGAGAGAGAGAGAGAGAGAGAGAGACTCAGATTCAGACTCAGATGGCACTTTACAGTAAGACCATTTACTGGTCAAGATGTAACTGTCTCTCATAAGAAAAGCCTTCTTCAAGGAGAGAGACAGACATAGACAGAAACAGACAGAGAGAGGGAGAGAGACAAAGAGAGACGGAGAAAGACAGACGGAGAGAAATGATTTGTGTCATACATTGATTTCTTTTATAATTTTCATAATGTGGCAACATGAGGATAATCTTTTTTAAATCAAGGGAGATTTTTTTTCTCTCCAAAATCAGGCTGGACCGTCCTCATCACCACACTTTCCCTCCCCTTTATTCCCAGGCCACTCAAGCTGTTCTTCAGCAGTGTCAAGGACTCGGGTCTGCCTTCAAGCAAATATTGAACACCGGATGCAAAGGGAATCTGCCAATAAAGAATCATGCGTCTCCACTACGGAGACACGCTGAGTGGGAACGTCCGGGAGAGAGAGAGAGAGAGAGAGAGAGAGAGAGAGAGAGAGAGAGAGTGTGTGTGTGTGTGTGTGTGTGTGTGTGTGTGTGAGGGAGGGAGAGAGTCAGAAAGACAGATAGAAAGAGACACGGGAGGACAGAGAAAACAAATCATTGAGAACGAACAAACTTTCCTTTAATGAGGGAGGTGAGAAAAGCATGAATAGAGAGAACGAGAGACAGGAAAGACAGACGGAGGGAGGAAGACGGGGAGAAAGAAAGAGGGAAAGAAAGAGAGAGGGGAGAGAGAAAGTGTGTGTCAAAGAAAGAATGAGAAAGTGAGAGAGAGATGTGGGGGAAAAGACAGGGGAGAGGACTGAGGGTGGGTGGAAAAGGTGTTAAACAGAAACGAAAACAAAACTAATTTAAGAGAGAGAGAGGATTTGGGTGTATTTTTCTGTGTCCAGTGGGTCACCACAGATGTTTTCCAAACCAGCTCTCTCCATCGGTTCCCGTCTCTCTCAGCTCTCTGGGAAACTCAGATCTGTCTGTTCTTTGATGTCCTGCCACATTTTCTTTTGCTGGAGGAGATAAGTTTTTTCTACTAGGTTAGATATTTCAGTCTCATTCCCTGCCAAGTCAATGTCATCAGCGAACCGAAGATGTGTAATAGTTCTGCCTCCGATGGTGACGGTACCCTCCTAGTCTTTCAATACATCCGACATGATACGCTCCAGGAATAAGTGTGTTGAACAGTGCAGGAGATATTTGACAACCCTGTCTTGACTCCCACTATTGCCCTGCACCAATTTCTGATGGAACCGTTGAGGACTGCACTTGTTGCCTTGTCATACAGTTGTTGGATGACACGAAGGGTGTTGGGGCCTGATGTATTTTCTCATGGTTGCCCACAAAGGCTCATGCCACACTGTGTCGAACGCTTTCCTGAAATCTACCAAGACATGGTACAGACGTTGCTGGTGTTGAAGATATTCTCAGATTGAACGTCTGTTCCGTGGTGCTGCTTCTGTAATCTGAACGGAACACAGGACAAAGACACACAAGAAATAAGACAGGAGAAAAAGATCCCTCTCGAATCCGCACTCATTCACCTTTCACTCCACACACAGTACAGACTACACAAGAATTACACTTTTAACACTCAGTTCAGTTAACTTCTCTTTTCTTCCCTTCCAAATCCCCGCGTACTTAAAAAAAACAACAACAACACTTCAATACAAACAACACAGTACAGCAGACAGAGTGAGCGACACCACACAGACCTGGTTTACGTTTGGGTCAGTCCTTGCCGTGACCTATCTCTTGACTGGCGCCGACATCCGGGGCACTGTCCTCTGGTTCAGTCGACTCTGACGTCGTCTTCTGGCGCTGATACTTTTGTGCTGTCCTCCAATGAAATGTCACTGTCCACGTCTGCTATCTCCACTTCGCTGTCTTCTGTTGTCTCCAGGACTTCTCTGGCGCTCAGTAAGTGGCTACGTCTTCTTGTCGTGTTCTTGTTGTCTACAGTTTTCTTCAGGTTTTCTTCTTCTGAGTTGTCTTCAGGTCCTCGGTGCCGCTGTTTACCTTCCATGTCGCTGGCTTCTCCGACTGCCCCGAGCAAACCTCACAGTCTCCCCGCCTAGATGGGATGGTGTTGGCCAAACAGTCCATCGTTCACCCTAGTCACATGACTCGATGACTGTGCATGCAGTGCGTGGCCCACGGAACATACGGAAACATTGGGCTCACGAACAAAACACGTGCAGCTCACAAGCACGACATGCTGACAAGACACAAACTGAACTATTACAGCTTTCAATTTGGAAGCCTACTTGTTGGAAGTCTACTTGTTCTTCAGAAATGATTTTCTGAGCTTGAAATTTCAGTCTGTTCAAGATGATTTTCAAAGAACTTTGCTCGGTGGCTGATAAGGCTTATTGTGCGGTAATGTTGGCACAGTTGGAGCTTTCCTCTTTGGGGTAGTGTGATTACTTGGGACTGGGTTCAAATGGTAGGCCATTCTCCCGTCTTCCAGTTTCTGTTGCAAAGAGTTGTGTGGATGTTAATAGTGTCTTCTCTTCCTGGCTTGATGAGTTCTGCATGTACTTTGTCGATTCTGATTTTCCTTTATTTAATGACATTATTGCTGCATCATCTTCGCGAAGATTTGATGGATTTTCCTTCTTGGTTGCCTGAGGGCAGTTGAGTACTGCTGGGTCACCGATGGTTCTGTGACTGTAAAGTTCTGAACAGTACTCTGTCTACCTGTCATTAGCTCTTTCTCTTCAGTGAGACATTTTCCAGCCTTGCTTTGAATAGTGGAGATCTTGGCTTGTTTGACAGTTGCTAGGTCTTTTACTGTCTGGTACACCTTCTAGCTGCTGTTGTTGCTCTGGTCGGTCTCTAGTTCCTGGCATCTCTCTTCAATCCAGACCTGTTTGGCAATCCTCTCGCCTCAATGGCGTTGTTCACTTTCCCGTGCTCCGCTGCTCTGGCAGTTCTAGCAGCTCGTCGGTGACCCATAGCTTCTTCTTGGGTCGTTGCTTGCCGAGGAAGTCAGTAGCTGCTTCTGTCATTGATGTGCAGAAGGCGGACGTCATTGTCTTCACGTCCACCTCTTCTGCACCGAGGATGAGAAGTGATACGAGTATTCCTCCTATGGTTTCCTTAAAGGCTTCTGCCACCTCAGGGTCTTTCAGCTTGTCAAGGCCGAACTTCTGTCTCGTGAATTTTGACTTCCTCATCTTCTTGAGACGTAGGCGAAAGGGCATCATGCACCGGGCCACGTTCACAGCCAACATGTGCTCCTGGGAAAGTTCTAATCTCGGCGATGTTCACACTAGATCTGATACATTTCTGGACTAGAATGTAGTCTATCTGATTGTGATATTATTCTCTGGACTGTTCCGGGTCATTATAGTTGTGTTTATAAAAAAAGGGGGTTACTCGGCAGCAAGGGAGAAATGTTCTATGACGGAACTGCTGTTTCTCTCCACTTGATCCACTCCCATGGATTTCACAATATGA
>NC_134876.1:52967437-52979937 GCF_041734735.1 Babylonia areolata | reverse complement strand
TAAAGTGATTGATTGATTGATTGATAACTATTATCGCTTTAACTCTCTCCATACGAACGGCGAAAGAGACGACGTTAACAGCGTTTCACCCCAATTACCACCATCAAAATATTGCAAGTGGAAGGCTCTTATACTGAAGAGGTGAATGTTGACAAAGAATACCACAATTCTGACGACGGAAGCTAAAGGTTGGGTCATTCAGACACCCTCTGGACATCCGAGGGGTCTGTGTAGAGGAGAAGTGAGGACTGGCCGTACTGAGTGAGTTAAAAGATTTTGTAACCGCCAAAACACACACACACACACACACACACACACACACACACACACACACACACACACACACACACACACAGACCAATTAAACTACTGCTGCGTCAAGAATGTGGATTCAGAGTTAAAACATTTAAAAGCAATATTTGTTTTCGGGTTGTTCTGCGGCTGGAAATTCAGTCAAAACCGATTAACCCACATACCCGCCGTTTTCTTTTTCACACCAGCATCATGTTTATGGAGAGGCCAAATAAAAATTGATAATAGTTTCACCACCTTTCACACGTCGACCGTTATTTCCTGTCAGAATCATAGCCATGATGTGTGTTTTGCTAATTCAACCACACAAAGCCAACAAATAAAGATCGTCTGCACGATTTGGTTGTGACAGCGGGAATTACGTCCCCTTGTAAATATCCAGGGGCAACGATGTGTGCGGTCAGTCTCCCCACGCTCCCCCTAAATCCCCCACCCTCTCTCTCTTTCTGTCTCTGTCTGTCTCTCATTCTGTCCCTGCCTCTGTCTCTGTCTCTGTGTGTGTGAGTCTCTCTCTGTCTATCACATACACAGACACACACCCACATGAGAGAGAGAGAGAGAGAGAGAGAGAGAGAGAGAGAGAGAGAGAGAGAGAGAGGATGTGTTCGAGACAACGTAATATTAAACATCTAAAGCGGAGGAGGAATTTTGTTTAATGTCCCGTCACACATATCAGTGATTGAAGACATTTTGTTAAAGTATTTATGAATACATTTGAGTATCATCGGTTAGAAGGGGTGGGAGATGTGAATGAATGGAGAGTTGGGAGAAACTGGGTAAATGAGGGTGAAATGAGGGTGAAATTTGAAAAAAAAAATCTAAATACAATTACAGGAAATTACTTAAACATATAGAGCGCAATCACTGTTAAAACATTACTATTCATTAAGTTATGCATCACAATAATTTAATCAACAAAATCAAATATGACCAGTAAGAAACGCACGTGCCTTTGAGACTGAAATATGAGAAAGCGAACAACATTCATTTCCTTCAACATATAAATTCATCCACTCTCCCTCTCACACACATCACACATATCATCAAAACTTATACAACACCCCTATTTCTCACCTCCTTTTTTCCCTGGTCCATCACAAAATCGTGGTTTCCCTTCTCAGTCTTGTGAAGCCGAAACCTTTTTTGCCTCCAGGAAATTACGGAACACGTGTTACCAGTTTCAAATGTTAACATTTTTTGGAAAAAGTTATATATTTCAAACTGTTCTTTATTGAAGTTAGCTAGTTATGTGTTGAATAGCCCAGCTGGTTGTTTATTGTAGGTCCCCACATGAACCTCTTTTCAAATAATAATCTACAGAAGTAGTGCGAACAATATTTGATTATTGATTTTTGTGTGTGTGTGTGTGTGTCCTAATCCCGCTTCCCCCGTCCCGCCTCTCACACACACCCTTCCAATATTATGTTTTTTTCTTTCTCCAATCACTGACACTCACCCTCTCCATTTTACATTTTGAACTCTATCTTTTCCACATTCTGTTCTCTCTCTCTCTCTCTCTCTCCCTTTCTTAGTCCCCTCCCCCTTGCCCCCCCTCCCCTCCACCTCAACCGCCCCCCTTTTCATTTGAATATACAGAAATGTCGATTTCTAATTAACAACAACAATCATCATTATGATAGAAATGATAATAATCCAAATAATAGTAATAATAATATCATTTATTTTCAGTCTAATATCATCATAAATAGATAAACGAACGAAGTGTGAAGCCGAGAGAGAGGGTACCTCGGACTCTGAGCTTGAAGAATGACGACGGATTGTGAGCGTGCACTGCAGGAGACACGGGCGCAATAGCCGAGTGGTTTAAGCGTTGAACTTTCAATCTGAGGGTCCCGGGTTCGAATCACGGTAACGGCGCCTGGTGGGTAAAGGGTGAGAGAGAGAGAGAGAGAGAGAGAGAGAGAGAGAGAGAGAGAGAGAGAGAGAGAGAAAGGATTAATCTCTTCTTGTTGATTATTTAATATTCTTTTTTTTCTGCAAACTATTCTCATTTTGCGCAAAGGGCTTCGGTTTCTTGTCATCTCCCGACTACACCTCAGCTCATGTGTGGTTGGTCCGTCGGGATCGATGAGAACCATCTAGTCATCCTGGGGGTGGGTGGGTTGGGCTCTGTGGGTGCGCAGATGATTGGCCAGGCCAATCCGCGCCCGGAAGGTTCTGACGCCCACAGGATTTGGCGCCTTTGTGACAGCTGAACGCCACTTTGGTTTGTCCATTGCATTCAGCTCCCATGTGTCGTGGCTGATGCTGAAGGCCTTCAGAGAAGCTTTCAGAGTGTCTTTGAAGCGCTTCTTTTGGCCTCCATGGGAGCGCTTGCCATGTTGGAGTTCGCCATACAGCAGTTTCTTGGAGAGCCGGTGGTCTGGCATGCGAACTACATGGCCTGCCCAGAGCAGCTGGGCCTGCATCAAGATGGTGTAGATGCTGGGCAAGTTTGCACGAGTGAGCACCTCTGTGTCAGGGACCTCCTCTTGCCACTTTATGCCGAGAGGTTTTCTGAGGCTGGTGGTGTGGAAGTGGTTCAGCTTTTTGGCGTGGCGTTTGTAGACCGTCCATGATTCACATTCACCTCAGCTCATGAAGAGGAGGCAGAGCGAGAGGGTGGTAAAAAAAAGAACTTGGTCATTGTGTAACTTTCATTTCAAACCTAATCAACCGCTCTGTCCGGAAAGCTCTCACCTGTGTGTGTGTATGTGTGTGTGTGTGTGTGTGTGTGTGTGTGTGTGTGTGTGTGTGTGTGTGTGTGTGTGTGTGTGTGTGTGTGTGTGTGTCTTCGTGTGTGTGCGTGTGCGTGTGTGTGTGTGTGTGTGTGTGTGTGTGTGTGTGGGTGTTCGTGTGTGTGTGTGTGTGTGTGTGTGTGTGTGTCTGTGTGTGTCTGTGTGTACGTGCTTACGTTCGTGCGTGCGCGTGTATGTGTGTATGTGTGGTTGTGCACACACATGTACGTGAGCGTGATTCTTTAAAAAAAAAAAAAAAAAAAAAAAAAAAGTGCGTGTTGCGTTAGACTATTACGTTTGCATTTTGCGTGCCGTGCCTAGCATGTCTTGGTGTAATCAGTCAGTCGAACAGAGCAAGGGACGGATGATAACACGTGGGGATAATTACTAATCATTTCGCGAAGTCCGTCGCCGCGGATTGACTGATGAGTGAGAGGCTTGCAGCCTGGCACTCAGTCTCCTGGGGAGTTCGTGTCCCGGCACTATCAGTCCTGTGCTTCAGGGTGTCGCCTGCTTCAGGAACCTGACAGTGTAATATCAGGGCCAACAGGCAAAAAGTGGGTGGCAGACAACACTGTGTGCTGTGTGTGTGTGTGTGTGTGTGTGTGTGTGTGTGTGTGTGTGTGTGTGTGTGTGTGTGTGTGTGTGTGTGTGTGCGTGTGTGTGTGTGTGTGTGTGTGTGTGTGTGTGTGTGTGTGTGTGTGTGTTGTGTGTGTGCTGTGTTGTGTTGTGTTGTGTTGTGTTGTATGTTCGTTCTTTGGTTTAGCGTCTTTTCACTATCAGTGATATTAGACGATAAAAAAAGGGAGGGGGGGGGGGGGGGGGGGGCGGGTGAGGGGAGAGGAAAGAGGAAAACAGGAAAGGTAGAAAACTACCAAAAGACGTATAACTAACATGAATTACATTTAACAGTAACAATTCGATAATGATAATAATAATCAGAAACCATTAACACAATTCTGAAGTACATTAAAGGAATGTAGAAACAGGGCTATGAACTAATGCCTGTAAAAGTTCGACCATAAGAACCTCGTCAGAAATAACTTTCCGAAAATCATCTGCAGAATAGTTATCTTTGAAATACTTGGGTAAGAAGGTACGTAACTGCTGACAGTGAAACAAACAATGTTGCAAACTGAACTGCTTATCGCAGATGCATGTAACATTTTTACTATACTTTGTCGTCAGCGCATCAAGTTTTATACGGAAGGAAGTAGAGGTTACTAACCTTGTATAGCAAGCTGATGGATTCGGTATCTTTTATTTAATAACACTCTCGGGGAATAACATCCCTTTATGTTTTAAAAACTTTTCCTTCCATCGGTTATGAAATCAACCCCATGCTGATTTTTCTAAGTGTATGCCTCTTTTTCGGAAAGACGGACATATATTTTTGTCGATTTTTCTGAATCTCGTGCTCCTCTTTTAGCTGCTTTATCAGCAGCTTGATTGCCATGAATGCCCACATGAGAAGGCACTCAACAAAAACTGACCTAAGTCCCTTTAATCCTCAAACAATGTACCAAATGATTTGTCTGAATAACAAAGTCAGGTCTTGTTTCAAGGCTAAATAATTCTAGAGCATAAAGTACTGATTTGGAATCAACAAAGAATGCTGTTTTCGAGAAAACTATTTGGTGGCTCACAAAGTAGTTCAGAGCTTGTATAATAGCAATTAGCTCAGCCGTGAATATGGAAAGATGTTTTCCAATTAAGTAAGATTTTTCAACTTTAAAGGCAGGAACATAGAAAGCCGCACCAGCATTTTTGTCATCAGGAACAGATCCCCATCTATAAATATATGGAGATGATTCTGATATTTTTCTGCTATATGAATTCTGACAGTACTTGTGATATTGATGTTTTCTTCTCTTTTTTTTGTTTCAGAATAACTGATATCAAAATCTGCTTTCAACATTTCCCAAAAAGGAACAGGAGTATGATGTGGTTCTGCAGCTAACTCTTTCATATTCACATCACATTCTTTCAACAAATTTGAATCGTAAGTTGCAACTGTTTCTTGTGATGAAATGGCTTTAGCTATTTTAGGAAAATCAATGTCAGATTTTACAGTCAGTTCATGAGGAATGAAATTTTTTGTCACTGAAGTGTATCTCACATCAAATTTTGCTGTTGCTAACTCACGATGTTCATTTAAGGGAAGAATTCCGACTATTTTGTATGTTTCCTGGTTGGATGCATGAGAGGGCACTCCGAGGACAATTTTGATAGCCTTACAGTTTACAGTTTGAATCTTTTGTAATAGATATTTAGGTGCACTGAAAAATATTTCTTGTGCATAGGCTATCTTAGATCTTACAAGGGCCATGGAAGGATGAATCAATGTTTTTGTATCCATTCCCCAGGGTAAGCGGCTTATAATTTTCGTAAAATTGATACTTTTCCTTGCCTTTGTTAAGATGTAATCAAAGTGAATGTTCCATGTCAGCTCTGAAGTAAGATAAACACCTAAAAACTTCACCACCTGTTTACAATCAATGACGTCACCAAGTATTTTAGAAATGGGTATGCTAGATGGGTTACTACCTGAATTAAACAATATCATACACGTTTTTTCAGTCGGCAATGCTAGACCATTTTCAAACATATAGTTACCAAGGTAATCAAGATCAGATTGATACAAACGACCTATGTCATTCTGTGCTCTTTGTGGGGTTGGCGTTTTTAGATTGACACCCATCCACATACATATATCATCAGTATACTGTACTAAAACTACACGATTTGACAATGCCTTTGAGAGATCCTGAATAAGAATATTAAAGAGAATAGGGGCTATACCTGAGCCTTGCGGAATTCCCATGTCAAGTTTATGTGGCAAAGAATAATGTGTTCCCACCCTTGCTTGAATAATTCTATTGGATAAATAGCTTTTTATATACCCATAGAGATTACCAGATATTCCAAATGATTTCAGTTTGTATAACAGACGTTTGTGCCAAACCTGATCGTAGGCTCTTTTTACGTCAAAAAACGTTGCTAGGACACTTTTTTTTTTTTGCGGGCAAACTGACGTTTTATTTGAGTTGTAAACTTTACTAGATGTTCGACCGTTGGTCTTCCTTTTCTAAAATGTATTCTTATTACGTCTAGGTTTTCCTGCTTTTAAAACCGGTACAACTATTGATGCTTTCCATATCTGTGGTACAGTTCCAGATATCCAACATTTCTGATATATTTTGTGTAGGAAAATGATACATTTTTTTGGAATGTGTTTTAGCATCTCATAAGATAGTGCATCGATGCCAACTGAACTTTTTTTTTTTATTGCAAAGGGAAGCTATAGCGGTTTGTAACTCCTCATATGTAATAGAAGAATTATACCACAAGTCATTTTGCGGAATGGGATCACTGTATAAAGCACTATTTTCTTCTTTGTCTCTGTGTTTTACACGCCTTGGTATTTGCTATTAATCGCAATCATTTCAACAAAGATTTCTGCCTTTTCCTGATCTGATAGAAACTTGTTTTGTGAGTCATTTGATGTTGGGCAACTTGGTAACTTGATTCCATTTTTTCATTTCTTTCATTTTTGTCCAAACTTTATGATCTGAAATTTCTTGTGAACAAAATGATGACCAATTCTCTTTTTTGGGCTACTGTCATATTACTCTGAGTGTTTGCTTTCTGCATTTCTTTGTGGTTTGGGGACTCACTGTCCGCGAGGTAGTTCTTAAATGTTTCTTTCTTGTAATTAGCTGCCTTTTCACATGCATCATTCCACCAGACATTGCCTGAACGGTCACCTGACTTCACAGCCTTTACTTTTGGAATCGATATGTCAGCTGCTGATAACACGGCTTCTGTAAAATTTGAATACATTACATCTACACTCTCATTCTCAAGTTTTTCAAAATCGTGAGAGGTAAATATGTTTTGAAATAAATCCCAATTTGCATTTTTATAGTTATATTATGTCGACGTTATTATCAGGCTGGTTATCATCATCAGCTATTGTAATGATGATAGGCACATGGTCGCTTCCCAATGTGTCTTCATGTGTTTCCCAGGTACATGATGGGACTAGCTCTGGGGATATTAGTGTCAGGTCAATGCTGTTGGTCTGTGTTTAGAGACGTCAGGAATTCTAGTAACACTATCTAACATCATTCATAAGATAAAAGGGGCTGTCAATGATATTTTTTATCAACTGATTGCTTGTCATAGTTTTAAAGTCCTTTTCCGAGAATGGAGCGTGGGCATTGAAATCACCCGCTATTACACGTTTACCAGGCTGTTCTTGCAATGTTCTAAGCCACTCAGTACTTCGATCATTTGGATTTTTCGGAAGATAAACGGAAAGTACGTTCAGAACTAGCTTGTTGCTAAATTTTACTGTAGCTGCACAAGAGTGTATGTCAAAGCTTGCAATAGATTTTGAAACAGGAGACTCGCATGGATCATACTGTAATTCTCTGAGTATATGAATAGCAGTAGTTATCTTCTTGCCCTCGTTCCCAGTTTCATATACTGATGGAAAATTATAATTTGGAAGTTTGGAAAGCTTCATATCAAGTGACTGCAAAATTAAAACGTCACACTTATTTTATGCTAGAAAATGTTTCAGATAGCCCAGGTTAGATAGAATAGATCTGCAGTTCCACCGGAGTAGTCTAATTTGTAATCGCCTTGCTTTTTCATTACTAACGATCTTTCCTATCAAACAAGAATATAATGTTATCTATACTATAATTATGAATAAATCAAAGACAGTAGTTTATAAACTATTGCTTTTGTGTTGTGTGTGTGTGTGTGTGCGTGTGTGCGTGTGTGTGGTGTGGTGTATGTGTGTGTGTGTGTGTGTGTGTGTGTGTGTGTGTGTGTTGTATTGTGTTTGTATGTGTGTGTGTATGCGTGGTGTGGTGCGGTGTGGTGTACGTACATGTGTGTGTGTGTGTGTGTGTGTGTGTGTGTGTGTGTGTGTGCGTGCGCGCGTGTGATGTGTTGTGTTGTGCTTGTGTGTGACACTGTGTTTGACTCGGTGTCTGTGTGTGTGTGTGTGTGTGTGTGTGTGTGTGTGTGTGTGTGTGTGTGTGTGTGTGTGAATGAGGGTCTCTTTAAAATAAAAACGATAAATAATATTTTTTAAACAGCAAAACATATGTACTGACAATGACCACGGTGTGTATGACATGTCTGGGTGTGGTCTTGGCGAGTGAGCGCTTTCTCTGTCTGTACGTCTCCATTGCACTGGTATTGGTATTGGTATTGTAATAAATTTTGTTTCTCTCTGTCATAACAGATTAATGTCTGTGTGCAAAACACGTGATGCTCTCCCCCTGAGAGTAGTACGTTCCTAAAGTGCAGCGCCATTTGACCACTACTCCAGTACGTCACGAAATCTCGAAACACCGATTTGACTTTCTACATGGCGGGGTAAAAATGGTCATACAAGCAAAAGCCCACTAGTGTACATACGAGTGAACGTGGGAATTGCAGTCCACGAACGAAGAAGAAGCATTTCTACTCCAGCCCTGAACCAGTCCATCAAATATTATTCACTATAAGTTATCAACGAAATTTTATCATTACTAATTCATTGAATGGTAAGCTTTTTAGAAAGTTGTGGCTGTGTATTGTTACGGGCGCACGTGATTTGAACTCACAAGAAGAAAACAGCCTTGAAATGTCCCCTTTGCGGACAACTGCACTATGAGCAAACATGGTTTTGAAAAGGGAGAACTTCATGACAATCCAGGAATCAAACTTTTATCTTCCCGGACACATATCCTGTCTGGCAGCTCTCTCAGTGAGATTGTCTCGCATGTCACCGACCTCACGCACTCTCTCCATCATCTTCTGTCCTGGTTTCCTGTTTCTGCACTGATTGTGTGCGCATCAGTACAAGAGGAAGTCACGTTACACCGCAGGTTCCGCGCAGTCTGTGATCATGTAGATATTGATCTGTCGGTCTGTTGTCTGCCTCCGTGCATGGTGTGTGTGTGTGTGTGTGTGTGCGTGCGTGCGTGTGTGTGTGTGTGTGTGTGTGTGTGTGTGTGTGTGAATGAGGGTCTCTTTAAAATAAAAACGATAAATAATATTTTTTTAAACAGCAAAACATATGTACTGACAAAGAATGACCACGGTGGGTATAACATGTCTGGGTGTGGTCTTGGCGAGTGAGCTCTGTACGTCTCCATTGCACTGGTATTGGTATTGGTATTGTAATAAATTTTGTTTCTCTCTGTCATAACAGATTAATGTCTGTGTGCAAAACTCGTGATGCTCTCCCCCTGAGAGTGGTACGTTCCTAAAGTGCAGCGCCATTTGGCCACTACTCCAGTACGTCACGAAATCTCGAAACACCGTTTTGACTTTCTACATGGCGGGGTAAAAATGGTCATACAAGCAAAAGCCCACTAGTGTACATACGAGTGAACGTGGGAATTGCAGTCCACGAACGAAGAAGAAGCATTTCTACTCCAGCCCTGAACCAGTCCATCAAATATTATTCACTATAAGTTATCAACGAAATTTTATCATTACTAATTCATCGAATGGTAAGCTTTTTAGAAAGTTGTGGCTGTGTATTGTTACGTGCGCACGTGATTTGAACTCACAAGAAGAAAAACAGCCTTGAAATGTCCCCTTTGCGGACAACTGCACTATGAGCAAACATGGTTTTGAAAAGGGAGAACTTCATGACAATCCAGGAATCAAACTTTTATCTTCCCGGTCACATAACCTGTCTGGCAGCTCTCTCAGTGAGATTGTCTCGCATGTCACCGACCTCACGCACTCTCTCCATCATCTTCTGTCCTGGTTTCCTGTTTCTGCACTGATTGTGTGCGCATCAGTACAAGAGGAAGTCACGTTACACCGCAGGTTCCGCGCAGTCTGTGATCATGTAGATATTGATCTGTCGGTCTGTTGTCTGCCTCCGTGCATGGTGTGTGTGTGTGTGTGTGTGTGTGTGTGTGTGTGTGTGTGTGTGTGTGTGTGTGTGTGTGTGTGTGAATGAGGGTCTCTTTAAAATAAAAACGATAAATAATATTTTTTTAAACAGCAAAACATATGTACTGACAAAGAATGACCACGGTGGGTATAACATGTCTGGGTGTGGTCTTGGCGAGTGAGCTCTGTACGTCTCCATTGCACTGGTATTGGTATTGGTATTGTAATAAATTTTGTTTCTCTCTGTCATAACAGATTAATGTCTGTGTGCAAAACTCGTGATGCTCTCCCCCTGAGAGTGGTACGTTCCTAAAGTGCAGCGCCATTTGGCCACTACTCCAGTACGTCACGAAATCTCGAAACACCGTTTTGAATTTCTACATGGCGGGGTAAAAATGGTCATACACGCAAAAGCCCACTCGTGTACATACGAGTGAACGTGGGAATTGCAGTCCACGAACGAAGAAAAAGCATTTCTACTCCAGCCCTGAACCAGTCCATCAAATATTATTCACTATAAGTTATCAACGAAATTTTATCATTACTAATTCATCGAATGGTAAGCTTTTTAGAAAGTTGTGGCTGTGTGTTGTTACGGGCGCACGTGATTTGAACTCACAAGAAGAAAAACAGCCTTGAAATATCCCCTTTGCGGACAACTGCACTATGAGCAAACATGGTTTTGAAAAGGGAGAACTTCATGACAATCCAGGAATCAAACTTTTATCTTCCCGGACACATATCCTGTCTGGCAGCTCTCTCAGTGAGATTGTCTCGCATGTCACCGACCTCACGCACTCTCTCCATCATCTTCTGTCCTGGTTTCCTGTTTCTGCACTGATTGTGTGCGCATCAGTACAAGAGGAAGTCACGTTACACCGCAGGTTCCGCGCAGTCTGTGATCATGTAGATATTGATCTGTCGGTCTGTTGTCTGCCTCCGTGCATGGTGTGTGTGTGTGTGTGTGTGTGTGTGTGTGTGTGTGTGTGTGTGTGTGTGTGTTGTGTGTGTGTGTGCGTGTGTGTTGTGTGCGTGTGTGTGTGTGTGTATGTGTGTGTGTATGCGCGCGCGCGTGTGTGTGTTGATATGTGTGTGTTTTGCGCGCGCACGTGTGTGTGTGTGTGTCTGTGTCTGTGTCTGTGTGTTTTGTCTTCTCATGCGAACCTTACCGATCTTTGGGTAGATCACTTCTCGACAGGCAGTGTTTGATGAGAACCCCCCACCCCCACCCCCTCTATAAGATACAGTACTTGAGCAAATCGTTCCTTTGTTAGCCGCCAGTATTTTTTTCAAATCTCCATAAATTATAGCTCCTTGGTCAGGTTGTTGTCAGCACACTGCTGCTACCCGAGATTCAAAACAATATTCACCCCCAAAATCAGTGTTTTCTCTTTACATAACCTTTTTTCCTACCATGACAAAAGGACCGCAGTCAAAATGATCTATGTTATAAATGTATTCACAAATCTGCCCCTTCCTATCTTTGTGGCTACCTTCACCTCTACATTCCATCTCGCTCTCTACGATCGGCTTCGGATCCCCTCTATTTAAGCATACTCAGATTCAAACACTCCACTGTTGGACGCCGTTCTTTCTCTGTCTCTGGACCTTGCATTTGGAATGAACTTCCTCTTTCGCTTCGTCAGGTCTCCGCACTCAGCTCTTTCAAGTCTGGCCTTAAAACCCACCTCTTCACAAGATAGCCTCCCTCCCCTGCCTCTTCCTTGTCTTCAGTTTCTTCAGTTTTAGAGTTATGCATGCGTGTAAATGACTGGTGTGAAAGCGTTTAGATTTGTCTCTGCACAAAATTCAGTGCTATATAAATACTATCATTATTGTTATTATTATCTCGGTTTCGACACAGATTGCTCTCGCTTTGATTGCTCTGCCGCCATGGTTTCAATCAAAACAGGGGGGTAACTATCGTGTCTATGGGTAGATGGCTTTTTTCTGTCTGTTGTTGCTGTTGCTGTTTTTGTTGTCGTTGCTGTTGTTGCTGTTGCTGTTGTTGTTGGTAGTAGCAGTAGTAGTAGTAGCAACGACAAAAACACATTAAAATGCACGAAGAAGTTAACGTTGCACAAAAATCAAATAAAGACAAAGAAACACAATAAAACACATCCGGCAAACTACGTGCAAAGAATCCAATCAACCAAACACTGTTCCAGAGAAAAAACTAAAAGCAAAAACGGCATCAGTTTCTGTTGATCCTGACTGTTCGGTTGTCCACGGAAGCACGGTGGATTGGTGCGATCAAAGTACACACTGGAAATGCAAGAAATGTCAGGTGAATGTGGATAAGAATCCAAACAGTCGCCGTTTGGAATCTGTGGTATTACATATATCTCATCAAAGATCGACGATCATTCAGGAGGTATCATGACAATTGCAAGAAATGTATAAAAGTCCTGAAAACAAGTCTTAAACGTGTGTCTATAACACTTTTGCCAGGTAAACACACACACACACACACACACACACACACGCATACACACGCACACACGCACACACACACACACACACACACACACACAC